>NC_089848.1:121485955-121685955 GCF_035609145.1 Eleutherodactylus coqui
CATTTCCATTTAACTCAACCCCCGTCTTTTGGCTCTGAGTATTGTATGAGCGCCGGAGAGCCAGGAGTTGGGGGAGGAGTCAGGTATGCTATAGGCACTCTGTGACCTGTCAGATGGCGGTGTATGTAGGTGCTAAAGTTTGTTCAGTGCACGCTAGAGTTTCAGGAACTGGGGGATCAGTCAAGACGGTCCTTCCTGCCATTGTGGCAAGGTGGGGCCCTTGGTTCCACCTTGCTTAGGGATCTGGTTGCAACTGTGACTGTTGCGAACCCTATAGCTACACCACTGCTCCATGGCACTGAAAGTAATACTTAGGGTGCGGGCAGACGAGCGTAGGCGTATTTACGTTCGCACGAGCGCAACGTATAATCGCCCGAGAGAACGTTTTTCACCGATCATGACCAGAGCTAGAAAGCGTATTTTCGTTTGTTCCTACTTTGCAAACTATCTTTTCGGCCATCGAATATGCGTTGGCGCGTATTTCGGTCGCATATGTTCCAGTTTTTTTTTGGGTTGCCGTTTTTACGCGCCGTAAAATCGCCCATGTGAACGAATACATTCGAAACCATTGCCTCAGGTGGTCACGTATATATGTTTGGTCGCAAAAACGCGCCGTTTATGCGCTCGTGTGAACGCACCCTCAGCCATTACAGTGTCCATTCTGATATCAGTCATCTCTCCACAAACTAATCAGTGCTTCTCAAACTGTGAGGCAGGCTTTATTGCTGCGGTACCACCTCTCCCACATCAGTTATCGTGAAGTACAGCTTTATCTTTGTATCCTGGAGAGAATATGGTGTCTCTATGGGGTCATCTAAGATAATGGATGTAGCAATTAGTGACGCTCTATAATATTACCCCATTGGTCATACTTGGTCTTCTACTTTATTCATAATAGTAAACAAAATTGTTCAAAGTCTATAAGGACTGAGGTCAAAGGCCATATGTGCTATGATTTCCAGTCCTGACATTTGACAGTGAGATTGAAAGCAGAAGTCACCAGCAGTAGATTAAGGATATAACGTTTCTCCTCTAACAGAGACAATGACCTCTAGGCTTTTATCTCTGGGACAGCTGGGAAGCATCATGGAGACCACATGGTAGCCAACTGGATTCAAATACTGTAATTACTCCATAACAACAAACTTTCCTTATCTTTCATGTTTGGTTGTATTATTTGACTAGTTCTGTGTAAGTAAGTATACGTTGCCAATCAAATTGGCAAATTAGGTTTATTTGCCAAATTTACAAGCTTTCAGCTGCAAAAAAAACAGTCAAACAAGAACAATTTAAATAGTTCAACACAACTAATATAACAAGTGGTTTCTCCAAATTCACCACAAAGTCTCACTTTTAATGACTATCGCAGTATAAGAATTATCCAACCCCCTGAATAGGATCCCTCATAAGAGCACAAATTTCCAAATCAGGTGTTGTCACAAGCACACCCGATGTAACTAATCAAGGCCTTCATTAGTGATGTCAGGTGTGCTTGAGATAGAACACATCAAATACTCTAATGTACGTTAGGGTGCTTTTACACGTAACGATCTGTTGGGCAACAGATGCCCGACAAGCCGTCACTATGAGCATCACCGGAATGAGCATCACTGACTGACTGCAGGCAGAAGGGATCTTTCATCCAGATCGAAAAATCATTTTTGGTGTGCTACTGCATTGGCCTGTGTAAACAGGCAGTCATTAGTGATGAGCGAACATACTCGGTAAGGCCGATTTCGCAATCGAGCACCACTCGGGTGAAAAGATTCGGGGGGCGCCGTGGGTGAGCGGGGGGTTGCAGAGGGGACTGGGGGGGAGAGGGAGAGAGAGAGAGCTCCCCCCTGTTCCGTGCTGCTACCCTCCGCTCCACCACGCCACGCTCCCCAGCGACCCCCGAATCTTTTCACACAAGTAGTGAAGTACTCGAAAATCGTGGTGCTCGATTGCGAAATCGGCCTTACCGAGTACGTTCACTCATCTCTAGCAGTCATTCATCTATGAATGACTACCTGATCACTGTGAATAGAGGTAGGTGAGCTGAAACAAGTGATCATTGCTCATGTGTGACAGCACAGGAGTGATTATCGCTGGGATAGCTATCGGGCCCTTTAACTCCTGACAGTCGTCCCTTGTAAAAGACCTTTAAGTCACTGATGCTCTACGGTTGCTTTGCTTACTCTGGCTCTGGAAACCTGTAGCCAGGGGCATAACTAAAGGCTCAGGGGCCTGGGTGCAAAAGTTCCGCTGGGCCCCCCCCCCCCCCCCCCCCTTCCAATCTGTACCCATACCTAAGCTGTGCTGCATATCACTGCAAAACAAATTTACATACATGATTTAGTGTAATGTGGCGGCCGAGGGGGAGGCCCGTCAAGATGGGGGAAGACCATGGGGAAACCAAGATGGATGTCACAGGTGTTTCTGCGACCTCTCCCGCCAGCGGCGCCAACTTGGCCTAGCTCAGCCACTCGCAGTACATAAACGTAGTAGGGTAAATTGTAAGCGTCACGTGACGCCAGCACCTCTTCACACAGCGCAAAGTAAAGAGTCCGCAGTCCAATAATGAATTTTCCAGAAAAACCAGCAGAGGCGCACGGTTGTAATTTTCACTCACAACTCGGCGGCATTGATTCTTCATCAAGTAGTTAATTGAAGTAAAACCGTTTTCTGTACAGATGCTCTCTTTCTTGCACACCTTTCACCGTTACACGTTTACTAGGAGACACTCTTCCCTCCGCACGCTGAATGTCTTCAGTCTCCGTTATCTGATAGACCGTCCGTGGGGTCTGCACTCCTGACCGTTATCTGATAGACCCTCCATGGGGTCTGCACTCCTGACCGTTATCTGATGGACCCTCCGTGGGGTCTGCACTCCTGACCGTTATCTGATGGACCCTCCGTGGGGTCTGCACTCCTGACCGTTATCTGATAGACCCTCCGTGGGGTCTGGACTCCGGACCGTTATCTGATAGACCCTCCGTGGGGTCTGCACTCCTGACCGTTATCTGATAGACCCTCCGTGGGGTCTGCACTCCTGACCGTTATCTGATGGACCCTCCGTGGGGTCTGCACTCCTGACCGTTATCTGATAGACCCTCCGTGGGGTCTGGACTCCGGACCGTTATCTGATAGACCCTCCGTGGGGTCTGCACTCCTGACCGTTATCTGATAGACCGTCCGTGGGGTCTGCACTCCTGACCGTTATCTGATAGACCGTCAGTGGGGTCTGCACTCCTGACCATTATCTGATAGACCGTCCGTGGGGTCTGCACTCCTGACCGTTATCTGATAGACCGTCAGTGGGGTCTGCACTCCTGACCATTATCTGATAGACCCTCCGTGGGGTCTGCACTCCTGACCGTTATCTGATAGACCGTCTGTGGGGTCTGCACTCCTGACCGTTATCTGATAGACCGTCTGTGGGGTCTGGACTCCTGACCGTTATCTGATAGACCCTCCGTGGGGTCTGCACTCCTGACCGTTATCTGATAGACCGTCTGTGGGGTCTGCACTCCTGACCGTTATCTGATAGACCCTCCGTGGGGTCTGCACTCCTGACCGTTATCTGATAGACCCTCCGTGGGGTCTGCACTCCTGACCGTTATCTGATAGACCCTCCGTGGGGTCTGCACTCCTGACCGT
Organism: Eleutherodactylus coqui; assembly: GCF_035609145.1. Classification (NCBI taxonomy): domain Eukaryota; kingdom Metazoa; phylum Chordata; class Amphibia; order Anura; family Eleutherodactylidae; genus Eleutherodactylus; species Eleutherodactylus coqui. The sequence goes on from NC_089848.1 coordinate 121,489,595, forward strand.
TATCTGATAGACCCTCCGTGGGGTCTGCACTCCTGACCGTTATCTGATAGACCGTCTGTGGGGTCTGCACTCCTGACCGTTATCTGATAGACCGTCCGTGGGGTCTGCACTCCTGACCGTTATCTGATAGACCGTCCGTGGGGTCTGCACTCCTGACCGTTATCTGATAGACCCTCCGTGGGGTTTGCACTCCTGACCGTTATCTGATAGACCCTCCGTGGGGTCTGCACTCCTGACCGTTATCTGATAGACCCTCCGTGGGGTCTGCACTCCTGACCCTTTAATAGCATTCACTCAAGTTTCTCAGTTTGCTTTTCAGACTTCTTAAATGTTTTCTTTTTCTGAAGCGAGGCGACCATTACTCGGTGTGTAGCTCAGCGCAGGCGCGCCCAACCGCCCCCGACTACATTTTCTCATCTCCCTCTATTCTAAGCTCCGCCCCTCAATTACCCACATCTCTCAATGTGTGTGTGAATGACTGTTGTAAGAGTTTTGTGTGTGGCAACCATGGGCACCTCCTGAATACATGACAGAGGACAGATGGGGAGTTGGAGAGGGGATAGCCCCCTCCTGCTGACAGATGTCATGCTGCCGTCTGGATTGATAGCGCACAAAAGCTGTCAAAACCCTCAATCGGAGCTATCGCTGATTGCAAGTACTTGCAGCTTTCAGAAACAGCCGGCACCCGCCGGTAATGCAGCAGGCTCTGCTCCTGAGTTTGCTGTATACCCACACCGCACCTCTGTGACGTACATCTATGTACACCACAGAGCGGAAAGGGGTTAATGGCTAACAAAAATACATGATGTTAATGCAAGTTTTCAAACCAACTTAGGGTTCTTCTTCAGGCTTAATAAAATAGATCTGAAGAGGGATACATGTGTATGTGTGTCTGTGTGTATTTATATATGTATATACACACATATGGAGAAGAACAGACATGCATGTAAAGCAATACCAGAACAGGATGAGTGGAGGAGTAAATACTCAATTAGTCCACTGATAAGGGATGTGACATTTTGTTATCTCTGCTCCAGATTTCTCATATTCTCCACTGATGCAAGAAGCCCCCTCCGAGGTTCATTCCATTCTTAAGAGTATTGAAGATTGTTGTAAACTTGTATTCCCAAATTCTTCTATGACGCTGAGATTTGAAATAGTCTTTTAGTATAGTAGCTTTCATGTGTTCTATGTTGTGTCCGTGACTAGAGAAGTGCTCGGCCGCAGGTAATCCTGTCCTTCTTTCTTTAATTGTGTGGTGATGAGATCTCATCCGCGCTCTCAGTCTTTGTCCTGTTTCTCGAACATAAAGTCCCCCGACAGGACACTTACTGCAGCGGATCAGGTACAACATCAGACGTGGAACATGTGAATGTCCCGGGATCTTATAGTCCTGCTGTGTGTTGGGATCCGTATCCTGTCCTCAGTCAGTATATGTGAGCAGGTCTTACAGCTCCTTACATCTGGGAATATGATTTTCCGACGGTCATCCTTGTGTAGGGCATAATGGAGTTTCTTTGTGGTTTCTGTGTTACAGGCAACTTCCAAAATTGAGGAACTTTGGAATCAGGAGTGCATTACCCTTTCCATTGATCAAACCCTTTCCATGTGGGATCCATGCACTAAAGAAACATGCCAGCAGTGGAGCTTAAAGGGATTGTCTTCTAAAGCTGACCCCTGTCTATATGACCTATTAGAACATGGAGTCATGGAAGGGGGTCCCTCATTAGTCCTCCATGTAAAGCTGACCCCTGTCTATATGACCTATTAGAACATGGAGTCATCGAAGGGGGTCCCTCATTAGTCCTCCATGTAAAGCTGACCCCTGTCTATATGACCTATTAGAACATGGAGTCATCGAAGGGGGTCCCTCATTAGTCCTCCATGTAAAGCTGACCCCTGTCTATATGACCTATTAGAACATGGAGTCATGGAAGGGGGTCCCTCATTAGCCCTCCATGTAAAGCTGACCCCTGTCTATATGACCTATTAGAACATGGAGTCATGGAAGGGGGTCCCTCATTAGCCCTCCATGTAAAGCTGCATTTGATGAAATGTCTCCATGGGTGTTTTTTCTCTTGGGCTGCAGCCTGTAGTGTTGAGTATTGCACATTGGATCTTCTCTACGTATGAGCATGCTTTATCTCTGCCACACACGTGTATCTAACTTGGGTGTTGATCATTTTTGGCTCTGCAGCATTACAGTTGTGGCTCGCTTCACTTCATAACTTACAGCCTCCTGGAAGGACATCAAGTCACGAAATAAAGACACGGGCAATTATATATTTAGCTTTTGCACATTTACTATTATGTGGCTGGAAATGTCGATACATTTGTTACCTGAAGGGTTTATGCCAAGATGGCATCCTCTGTTCATGTCCTATTATGGCATATGTAGGTCATAGAGCAGAGTGCTCCACAGAGTCCCAGAACAAAGAACCATTCAGTAGGAGAGGCTCCCGTTCTGGTGGACCTTCTGCCATCTTGTTATCACAGGATCAACATTCACGCGAATGGCCGTCCTGTAGTATTACATTGTCTGTCTATGGCTATTTCGGACAGCTGACACCCGCCGGCGACCGACCCAATCAGGGATCCAATCACTACTATTGACTGTTTAGATGTCACTGTCAAAGTTAACATGACCTGCCAAGTCTAGCGCTAAGACAGTAGATTGACATTAATCTGGCCATACATTTACCCCAGTGCTATTTGTGTAGATGACCATGTAATGGATAGACCTGCTGGATCATTCACATCAAGACCCACCCTCTATGATGTATATATTTCCTAATGGGCCATCTGGGGGATGTCCTGGTAAGACTAACCATTTAAAAAGGATGTGTCTTGATAATAAGTCAGCGGGGCTAGATGCGTAACTCTGTAGCTTCGGCCCCACTGACTTGTGATAGACATGATGATTATTTATAAAATGTCTATCGATTAATATAACCCAAATGTATTTTGTTGTTGTAATGACTTTTAGCTCAAGAGTTTAAAGGACACACACACAATCTAATCATAGTATTTGCTAGACAATGGATGTCTGATCTAATGTTAGTTAAGTACATAGAAGTTACACAAGTTGCACAACCAGCTTCTAAGAGTTAAATCACAGTGTTATGTTATTGCTTGAGTGTTTTCCCAGTCCTCCCATCCTCCACACACAGAATCTTCTTGAACAAAGGGATATCTACTTTCACTTTCAGATTTGGACACATGTTAAAGACAAAGACTTGCTTATACATTGGACTTGAGAGAAGGTGGGCAGGAAGGAGGGGGGATTATATATGATCCGACAAATGAGAATCCTATATGTTACTGATGTAACCTGTTGCACGCCCATTGTGTGTCTGTACAATAAAAGGCCCTGTCTGGCTGTTTCTGGGCAGAGAGCCATTTTGAGCATGAGACTGATACCTCGTGTTTGACTTGGTCAGTGTGCGCATACTGCTTCTACACAATACTCAATTTGGAAGCGACAAAATACCCCAAAAGCCTGCTGGAGAAAATTATAATCCAGTTCAGTGGCGTCCCTGGGTGGGCCGAGTTAAGAGATTTTGATTTCTTTCATTCTGGAAAAATACAGAGATCGGCGGATGGCACGCAGAACTCAGGGGCCCGAAAATCTACAGAACACGGTAAGATTGCTTTATGTAAATCTACCGATGTGATCTGGGTTCTGACTGCTTTTCTGCCTGTTCCTGGTCCAGAGTGATAAATCAATGAAAGGCAGGTAATATAGTTCTTTCTTACTCGGAAAAGACCACCGTTTTAACCTGCTTAAGGGGTATTTTGTATGCTGTGGCTGTTATGTCTGAGACGGTTAAAAATTGTTTATGCAAGACCAAGAGATAAATTCTGTGAGGGTTAATGTGTCGGGAGGGCGGACTCGGCTGTTTAAGTCTGAGGGAACACGCCAGTGACACGTGCTCCTAGGTAAAACTAGTGTGAGGTTAGGAAGATTTATGATACGTATACTTACCATATGATTGAGCGTGTTATGTTCTCATATGTGGAAAGGTATTTACGGGTGAATATAGCCGTGGTGTGACGGCTGATTTCTCCAGAATATTGTTGAAGTTTTGGTCATTGAAAATAATCGTCAGTCTCTGTGTATAGCTAAATGTCCTGTCTAGATCGTGTACAAGGAGTGCTCTTGGGGATTACTAGACGGTGGGTTGTTAAAAAAGGTAGATGAGATATATACCTTGGGTTGATATAAAGGTGGATATATATATATACCTTGAGCCGTTGTGGGTATTCTCCAGTAATCCCGTCTGTCTGCTATTATAGAAAGAATGTGCAGTGTTGATTATTGGGGGAGGGGTGCTGGTAAGAGAGTGGACTGAAGTTAAGCCACTAAGAGCACTTCTCAATTAACCCTTTCTGTTTACTTTGTCTTTCCCTGTGTTTTATAGAATTAATGCGTATTGTAATCTGAGTGGGAAAGAGGTTATATGGGAAGGATTTGAAGAAAGCAGATTTTACAAGAGAAACACTACTGTGTCTTCGAATAGAATGAATAGAAACTTTGAATAGAATAGAATAAGCAGGTAGCATAGAGTTGAGCAAAGTGAACAAGGACAAAGGTCATAGAGCTTGTGATTTGGTTGCTGATGGGAAAGGATCAGGAAAAGTTGCAGAAAGAAATGTCAGGTCATGGACAGATAAGATAGGCTGTAGAAAGTTTCAGAAGATGAGCAGGAAGCCTAGCAGAAAGAAAGGTGTTTTTAGATTGCTAGGAGAAGGTATAACGTAGTCAAGAGATTGAAGAGGGGAAAGCATGTAGGGGGGTATGTGTATTGCTAATGAACAATGTAATGTCTTTGTGTTGACTACAGCCCCTCCTTGTAATGGCGGCTGGCTTGCAATGTTTACAATCCAACATAGTGTGACTCTGCAGTAAATGTAGTGAGGCCTGCCCCCACCCTGAAGTTACTCCCCCCCCCCCATGTGCTCACTTTCAGGGTGTGTGATGTTACTTCCGGTCCCTCCCCATCCGGGACAGGACCTGGCCCCGCCCCTTCCTCCTCCAGCGGCCATCTTGCCTCACCTGGACGTGCTGCTACTCAGCAGCCATTTTGCCTCACTTGGGAGATTTGTAGCCCCGCCCCTTTCTGCCTCTGGCGGCCATTTTGCTGCATTTGGGAGGCCTATATTCCCCAATGCCACTGTATCCAGTGCTAACATCATGATTGTCTGAAGTAAGGTTTTGTTTGACCAGACTTTGTTACGCTCCAAGATGTGGCCACTTTGGATGTGTGATAAGTTCAGGGAAACAAACCTTTGTGAAGATGCAGCTTGGGACATAGTAGATGACTAAGCTGGTTTATAGTACATGGAAGATTGGAGTTGATGCATGGGGGGCAGAGACCAGGAATACATGACAGGGGACGCTCTCTCATGTTCCCAGGGGCTCTGTTTTCCACTGCCCGCTTCTCCAATGCCTACTCAGACAGATGATGTTATGGAAGGCTCCTACAGATGAAATAATTTCCCTATAGTCACCCAGCAAACTTTTTTCACGCAATTTGGTGAAGTAATTTAACTTTTTATGTGAAGAAAGAGGGATTGAATTGCCCAGAGTAGGATGTTAATTCATCCGTATTCTTTAGTTTTTCTTTAAGTCTTTTGTATATTCTAGTGTCAGTCTACACTGAAGCTATAATTATATTCCGACAGGAGAGTAAAAGCTAAACGCTGGCCATACCCTGAAATACTATTACACTGGGTGACGTAAAATTTGAATTGTGTGGCGCCCCCTTGTGTTAAAAAATGCTAACTGCAACCTGAAAGGAAAAAAAAAATTTTTTGTAAGGAGATTTTTGCTCAGACTTCGCTGCATACAATGTCACCTTGACCTACAAAGTGCTTTTTTTTGTGCCTCTTAGTTTACTAGTTTGAACGCAATGACTCTTTTTGCATTGAGTATTCCTGTTCAAAAGGGGGGAGGCAGAGGTGATCTGGGTCATAGATGATCTAGGTGTTGTAGATCAGCTATTGGGTTTGAAAAAAAAATAAATAAATGATTTTATGCTACAAGATTCCGAGCCATGTGAAATAGAACATCAGAACGATTATTTAGTACTAATTCAGTAAGAAACTGCAGGTATGCAAACAGTTATCAGAACCTCTGTTGATAATGCATATGTTGAGCTTTTTGCAGATGGTATCAGGGTGAGGACTGATGACTCCACATCGGATATGCAGTGGTCACACAACAAGATGTCCTAGAAGCAGAAGCTCTGCCTCCGCATGTCACAGTACAAGAAGCGGAATTGGAAGCCCTCACTGAGGCGTGTAGAGTGGCGAGAGGTAAGACCGGCAATCCTTTACACTGACTCCTGGTATGCATTTGGCACAGCTCATGATTACGGCCCAATATGGAAGGCCAGACAGTTTTTTTACCTTAGCAGGACAACCAATTGAGTATGGTGCAGCGGTACAGAGTCGCATGGAGGCCCTACTTCTACCTGACAAAGTTGAGAGTTCGCACCGATTCCTACACTGGAGAGGCGAGAGACGACACCCTCGCTGACAGCGCAGCAAAGGCAGCGGCCCTCAAGCCGTGGAAGAAAGAAGAAAGGTACTGACAGCATGAGTCAGTGGCAAAAAACTTTGGACATTGACAAAAATTTGGACTTTGATATGCTAAAGACTTTTACAGTTACCAGCCAGCAAGGAAGGAAAGAATAAATGGACTAATATGGGAGCAGCAGAAACAGGACAGCGTGTGGTGACCAGTCAACAGCACTTGCCCACCACAGTTCCTGTATCCCATGATGGCCCAGCTGATGGACGGAAAGACCCACCTAGTAAAGCAGTAATGACGACGACGCTTGAAAGAGGTTGGGCGACTTCTAGATTCTCTGTAGCTGCTGCATCATTTGTCCGGTTTAGCATGATCTATGCCATAGGTGAGACAGGGCAGAAGTAAATTTGCCACATCACACTTGCCGGGACCACTCTACCCATTTCAGGGATTGCAAATTGACTACGTTCAGCTCCCACTTGTTGGGAAGTATGAATACGTGCTTGTTGATGTCTTTGCAGGTTGGAGGCCGACCCTGTTACCAAGGTAAACAAGTAGGTAACCGCAAAGAAGCTCATGAACGAGGTAAACTGTGAATATGGGGTACCAGAGGTGATTCAGAGTCAGACAGAGGTATAAACTTCGCAGGTGAATGTAACATGTCATGTCTGCTCTGGGTGTATCCCAGGCCTTTTACATACTGTACCACCTTTAGTGTAGTGGAAAGGTGGAGAGACGTAGTGGCACGCTAAAAAAGTAAGATACTTAAAAATGACGCCACTTTGGAAAGACTGTCATCCAATAGCCTTATACAGTGTTAGATATGAACCCAGGGGGGATTATACATTATCTCCCTATGAGATTGTTTGGGCTAGCCCCAAGGCTAGGTCGTTACTATCCTCAGTGGTTACAATTACAATCTGATGTGTTGACTGAGTATGTGATTTTCGTTGTTAAAGAACTAACCAAAGCCTATGCACAGGTGTTCTCTTCCAGACTCAGAGGCAGACACTGGGACACATATCTTGCAGCCTGGGGATTGGGTGTGCGTCAAGAAGTTCCTCAGGAAGCACCCTCCTGAGCCCCGATTTGATGGCCCCTACCAGGTGCTTCTGACTACTGCCACAGCTGTGAAACTAGCCGAAAGACTTACATGGATCCGTGCTTCATACTGTAAGAAAGCCTCAGATCCGGGAGACCAGTCTTAGTTGTGCCAAGGACATTACTCTGGTTAGGGCTAGTGAGAGAGGAGGGTGGCAACTGGAATCCTTAGTCGGAAGAATATGGGGGTATGGTTACCTTCTAGTATAACTCGTCCAATGCTCAAGTAGCCGCATATTCCTTCGACTATTGTACTGTGGTCCCGTGTCTAGGCGCAAGATCCCACCGCAGGCCAGATTTAGCTCAGTCCAGCTGGTTATATGACTTATATACCCGGGGAATACAATATGTTTGCGCCACTGATAACGTCTGGGGAGAAGACTGCCGTTATTGGGGATTAGTGGGATGTAACACAGGAATAGACTGGTCCTATAAACCGCGAAGTGCCTTAAATAAGAAAGATAAGAGCGGGAAATCCCTAATTAGTCGTATAACCCTCCTTGAGAATAATAAGGACAGCAGGTATTGGAAGGCTGAACTTAGTATGTTGCTTGGTTTTAATGCGGTTTTTACATTAACCATGGGAGATCCAAGTCCGGGGGACGGGGAGACTTATAGTCTGGGGACATACCAGTACGGGAGGACAGATCCCTTAGGGAAGTTTAAAATAAGGGATATGGTAGATGCAGCCGAATGGAAGCCTTCACTTAGTCCCGTGCCCATAATTAACCCCCTCCGCCGTAAGATAAAGACCTTGACGAACATGATGATCATAGCCGACCCTACCTTTTGAGGACACCTTGACAGTAGCGACTGGCTACTCTGACCAGAATCTCTGGTTGGAGTTGATGAGGTACAATGCTAATAGGAGCAACAAGTCTAACTGTTGCGTGTGCGGTAGTGCCCGGCTACACTCGGGGATGGTCCCCCTAAATCTCCCTGTAGATGCTGAAGAGTGGTTTATTAGTCTCTTCACGAACATTTCCGCTAATTACACTGTCCGTGAGAAATGGAAGAAGGAATACTCTATAACTACTTAAGTGTTTTGCACCGGAGAGAGTATTACTGACTACCCTGGAAACTACACCTGCCAGGCAAATAGGCAGGGTAGAGGGAGATTTTTGGGGAACTCACCAATATTTCCCTTGTTTAAAAAAGATGAAGAGCCAGTTCCGATAATGCCAAACACATACGCTACCAAAGAAAAGGAGAAATGTACTAGTACTGTGCCTGCCCCGATCTCCTAAGATGGATTGTCAGTGGAATTCCCATTTGCCAAGGGATAGTGCAGAAGACCTTAGGTTCCGGCGAGGGCACACCCTGTGTGGTGTTAACTTGTACAGATAGAGGGTATGGATGCCCGGAAATGAGCCCAGGGAATCCATGGCCTCCCTCTGAGGTGAGGTAGGGATTCCCCCCCTCCTAGGAGTAGGGACTTACGGGCAGTGGGAAAACCCTGACGCAAGGGTGAGGCGACCTGGACGTGTTCACCATTAGGACTATCTCCAGGAGGGACATTGGTGTGGGTGAAGATTAGGGAGTCCCACGCCGTGCGTACCTGTGCACGCTACTAGTATTGTAACATTATACTAGAGCGAGAAGAGAGACCCCTGGTGGTAGTTTTGATCTACACGTATACATTGACATCATAGGATAGCCAAGGGGGGTACCTGACAAGTTTTAAAAATTAGAGATCAAGTTAAAACTAGATTCGAGTCCATTTTCCCGATCATTATGGTAAATAAATGTTGACTGGATTAATTATGTTTATTATAATTAGCAGCGGTTTATAAATTATACTAGAGACGCCTTATAGGGACTAGTCGACCAATAGGACCTACCTCGACTATGACTTTTTTTTTAAAAATAGAGTGACCTTAGATATGACTTTAGCTAAAAAGGGGAGTGTCTGTAAAGATGATAGGGGAGACTTGTTGTACCTACATCCTAGACGACACGTGACCCGCGGGTAAAAACGCAGTTGCCATTAAGAAGCTGACCGCACTGACTAAAAAGAGCTAACTTTTGGGACCAGCACTCGCCATGGATGAGCGGGTGGTAAAGGATCCTGGCACAGACGGGCGTCGCTGTTGTATGTGAACTGATGGTTACCCTTTCTGTTCTAGTCTGCTGTGTTATCCCCTGTGTCAGAGAGACCTGTGAAACTGATGCTGGAAAAGCCGCTCCCACCATGAGTTTGCTGGATGCATCCCCAGAAGGAGTGGACAAGTCCTACACCCCCTTGAAGACTCTAAAACGAACCTTCAACGCGCTCCAGTTATAGGCTCACGCGCAGAAAACTGTGAAAATTAGATAGAGAATTAGAGGATAGACATTTTAAGGGGGGATTGTGATAGACATGATGATTATTTATAAAATGTCTATCGATTAATATAACCCAAATGTATTTTGTTGTTGTAATGACTTTTAGCTCAAGAGTTTAAAGGACACACACACAATCTAATCATGGTATTTGCTAGACAATGGATGTCTGATCTAATGTTAGTTAAGTACATAGAAGTTACACAAGTTGCACAACCAGCTTCTAAGAGTTAAATCACAGTGTTATGTTATTGCTTGAGTGTTTTCCCAGTCCTCCCATCCTCCACACACAGAATCTTCTTGAACAAAGGGATATCTACTTTCACTTTCAGATTTGGACACATGTTAAAGACAAAGACTTGCTTATACATTGGACTTGAGAGAAGGTGGGCAGGAAGGAGGGGGGATTATATATGATCCGACAAATGAGAATCCTATATGTTACTGATGTAACCTGTTGCACGCCCATTGTGTGTCTGTACAATAAAAGGCCCTGTCTGGCTGTTTCTGGGCAGAGAGCCATTTTGAGCATGAGACTGATACCTCGTGTTTGACTTGGTCAGTGTGCGCATACTGCTTCTACACAATACTCAATTTGGAAGCGACAAAATACCCCAAAAGCCTGCTGGAGAAAATTATAATCCAGTTCAGACTCTATCCCCGTTTGTTTTCATACTTGCCTCCATTCACCGTAAGGCTCTTCCTAGGTCCAGCTCCTCCAGTTGGTGGACTCCATGCTCACAGTCAGTGGGTGATGTCAGACCTATTTGATGTCAGGTCCAATGTCACCTATTGACAGTGAGCGCTGGGACCGCCCATTTGACATGCTGACAGTGATGGGACCCGGAACTGAGGAGCACCTGTCCAAGCAAAAAAAAAAGACGAGGATAAAGTCAGCGGGTCCACAGCAACAGAGTCATGCATCTAGTCCCGCTAACTTCATCCCATGACAGGTCCTCAGAGACACTGCTGACCTCAGAGCATAACTTAAAGCATATAGGCTCCAATACAAAATGTGTACCCCGACCCCAGCTACCATGTGTCATTCATTATAGTGGTGTCTTCTTAGCTGGCAGAGGAACCTTTGGATCCCCTCAACTACCAGGGCCTGTGTGCCCTGCTACTGTGCCTTTAAACCCACAATAGCTATCCCCCTGATTGCCCTGCCTATTACTGTTAAGCCAACCTTTGAAAAGGTTTCGCCGAATCTCAGCAAAAAGTTCAGTTTGGTCCAAGGTGAACAGAGTTTCCCAGGGTCGAAGTGGGACAGGGTGTGTGGTCAGGGGCGGGGCTTATTATGACGTATGATTTTACCTCCGCTGTTATAAAAAAGTGCAGGGCCATTTCAAAAAAAGACAGGGAGCAAATTCTGCAGCATTTCTGAATCCAAAAAACAGTCAAAATACACATCATTGAGGCAGATTTTGACTAGAAATGAGCCGCGTATCCGCAGCTGATGTCATACTATGCGGTGCTCCCCCTCACCTCCTCTGTGGGCTTCCCACTGTCAGCGCTCCCCGGCTTCCAGTTGCCAGCGGCCTGTAGTAACCTCACCTGACCAGGCTGCTGGGAACTGGAAGCTGGGGGTGCTGACAGCGGGAAGCCCTTGGACGAGGTGAGGGGGAGCGCTGCTGCGTATCTGTAGCTGATCCCTAGTCACAACCTGCACCAATGGTACAGATTTTGACTGTTTTTTTAGATGTGGAATTTGCTGTGGAAATTTATGCTGTGGACATTCCTCAGCATTTCCGCCATGTGTAAACATACCCTAAGTCAGCTTGAGGTATGCTGCCACATGCAGAGTGGACTTACTAGTGTCTTCCATACCAGCCCCAGCAACAATAGTGACCCCCACAGTAGCCCCAGTGGAATTAGCATCCCCCTATACCAGCCCTAGCAATAATAGTAACCCCCACAGTAGCCCCAGCAGTAATAGTGACAGCCCACTGTAGGCCCAGCAATAGTAGTGACACCCCACACTAGCACCAGAAATAGTAGTGACACCCCACAGTACCCCCAGCAATAGTAGTGACACCCCACAGTACCCCCAGCAATAGTAGTGACACCCCACAGTACCCCCAGCAATAGTAGTGACCCCCCATAGTACCCCCAGCAATAGTAGTGACACCCCACAGTACCCCCAGCAATAGTAGTGACACCCCACAGTACCCCCAGCAATAGTAGTGACACCCCACAGTAGCACCAGAAATAGTAGTGACATGCCACAGTAGCCGCAGCAATAATAGTGACACCCCACAGTAGCCCGATAGTATTAGTGCTCCTCCTAAGACCAATATACTTATGTCTTCTTGGTCTTCGCAGCGCCGATGCTCCTCTCAGCTCTGCTGCCGGCAGGCGGAAGTATGTGCACCTGCAGCAGCGCCTTCTCTCTTCTCCTCTCCTCTTGCAGAGAAGAGAAGAGGTGAGGGGAGGAGGGGACGAAGATCCCAGAGGCACACACTGCCGGCAGTGTGTGCATCCGGCCCATGGCACTGTGAAGTTTTACTGGTCAGGGAGCTGCAGCACCCCGGCTGGTAATCACTATAATGGTGACCTGACGTCCCAAAAGCGGAACAAGTGGCCCGAAAGCAGGACAAATTGTTGTCCCGCTGGGGTCCCGGTGGCTAGCGAGACACAGGGTTCCAAAGCGGGACTGTCCTGCCTAAATTGGGAGGTCTGGTCACCTTGGTTTGTTCAGAATTAGTTGGAACCAAAGCAAATTTCACCAAAACTTCTAAGACTCCTAAGAGCCTCGAAATTTGTCTTCCTCCTTCTCTGGAGGAGAAGAAACACAAACATAACATACAAACTCCAAGCAGATGCTGTCCTTGGTCAGATTTGATCCCGGGATGCCAGTAATGCAAGGTAACAGTGCTAACCACTTAACTTCTGCCTCCTCCTTCTTCTTATTCATCCAGAGGAAGAGAAGGAGGAGAAGACAAAGATCATTCTCTTCCTCCTCCAGGGAGGGATGAAGACGCACAGTGGCTCACACTGTTGCCTTGCAGCGCTGGGGTACTAAAATCAAACTGGACCAAGCAGATGTTGTAATTGGTTGGACTTGACCTTTTGAGGCTAGGGCCCCAGTGCTGTAAGGCAACAGTGCTAACCACTGAACCACTATACTTCCTCTTCCTCCTCCTCTTCTAGAGGATGACAAGAAGAAGCACAAAATACAAACTCCATGCAGATGTTGTCCTTGGTCAGATTTGATCGTAGTACCCCAGTGCTGCAAGACACCAATGCTACCCACTGAGCCACATTTATAGAAGAAGAGACATTAGTGAGTTTGGCCAAAACGAATGCCCAAGGTTCTGGTTAGTGCCGGACTGAACATTTAGCAAAGTTCCACCCAAATCAATGTTGGACTGCTCTGATTCGCTCACACGACGGCCTCCTCTGCCAGATCTAATCAATATATTCGTTTCACTCCTTGGTGCCACCGTGCCATGTTGGCACATATCACCCCCTCATCTCGGTGCTTTTCTTTCTCTGGGCCGATAACTAAAGTTCAGCTATTAAATCCAGAATACGAGTATTTTCCTCTACACTGCAGCGCGTCTCCCAGGGCAGCGCTTACTAACTCCTCATTAGTCATGGAAACTTCTAGACTCAGACTGAAACCTAGTGGGAGGAAAGGTTACTTTCTGCAAGTTTTTAGAAGTCGTTTTTTTTTCTTTTTGGAAATCCTCCCAAGATTTCCCGCGCTTTGGTGAGGAAGGAAATGGCTCAGATGGGATGTCCCCACAATATGAGGCCGCCACGCCTCAAGCCTCTCAATGCAGAAGCATCTTAACCATTGACAGCGCGTTCTCTAGCAGTGCGTTCACTTATAATACGGACACCGCCGTTTCCTGCTGAATGTGGTTTTACCAAGAAGTCTCTACATCTGCTGCTATCCCCAAAGATCACTATAGCTGGGCTGAGTTTGTCATTCACGCAGTTCTGCTAATGCAGAGTGTTATCTGTGGTTCTCTACAGCGCTGCAAAAAAACGGAAACATGGCAGAGTTGGGTTTGTCATTTGTACTGCTCCTGGTGATATTACAATGTGTTGGCTGTAGCTCTCCACAAGACGGCGAGTAAACCTGCTGCACGACGTTAGAGTTTAACCCCTATTTTTATGGTATATCATTTGTGCTTGACGGGGTATGATTGCTGCTCCTCTGAAATGACTGGATAGGACCAAAAAAGCCGGTTAAATGTGCTTAAAGTCCACACAAATTATATTGATCCTCATGGTAGGACATCAGTAGTTGATCGGCCAGGGTCCACCGCTCAGCACCCTGGCCAATCCGCTGTTAGGGCACCCACTGCCCGTGCCACAATACACCGGAGTCAGAGCGGAAGCAGATGGCTAGAGTCCAATTAAAATCAATGACAGCTGCGGCTGCAATTAAAAGCAGTGGCCACTACACGGAAGTCGGAGTCCACAACTTCCGCTCCGGTCCCTGTGTATTGTGGTGCTGATAGCAGGCGCCCAAACATCTGATCGTCCAGGGTGCCAAGCGTTGGACCCCAGCTGATCAACTATTGATGAAATGGTACTTCCCCCTGTTAAATACCATTTGCTAGGCCACTCTCACACGCGGCGGCGGCGGCGTTCAACAGCACTTTTTAAGGCACCTCATCATTATGATGGGTGATGAGGTGTGTTAAAAAGCATGAAAATGCGCGAAAATAGAGCAGACAGCGCTCAAAAATTGCGGCATTAGAAACAGCCGCGTTCGATCGCAGGTCTGTGAGACCCCATTGAAATCAGTGGGAGCTTTGTACCACAATTACCACGGCGTTCAAAACGCTGCAGTAAAAAGCGCATGGATGACAGTTGCCTTAGTCGCCGCCCGCTGCTCAGCTTGTCTAGATCTTCTTGAATCCTCTCTCTTCTCTAGTGTTAGCCATCCCTCCCAGCTTTGTGTCATCGGCAAATTTGATCAATTTACCCTCAATTCCCTCATCAGGTACAACACTGGGCCCAGGGCAGAGCCTTGCGATACCCCATGTCTTCCAACTAGATGTGCATCCATTTATAGCCACTCTAAGTACGATCACTCAGCCAGTTCATAAGATGCAGCTTCTAAGGAGTTAAATGACATATTCAGCTCTGCTACATCTGGATAAGGCTAATGGAATTCTCATGTGTAAGGGAGGATGGGAGGATATGGAGAGCAGACAGAGGCTGGACTCAGCTGCTGCATCCCCCCTCTCGCTCCCACCCTCCCCAGACTGGGCTAGGGCTTCCCTGGGATCCTTTGTCTTCCTAAATCTCATTTATAGCATAAACTGATAACTTCCCTAAACCGTTACTGCTCTAGTATAACATTCATCTAGGCGGTGACTGATAAGACCCACTTATAGCATAGGGGCCCCAGTGTGATGCTGTGATACATCCCCTGAAAGAGGAAACTTTTTGTCATGTTACTCTATGTTGCCATAGTGATGAATACACTTGGGACTGGATATGACTTCACCATCTTACAATGGGGTGAGGCAAGCTTAGGCAGATCGCCAGCTAACCAGCTGCTGTAGAACTACAAATACCAGCGTGCCGCTCGCAATGCCAATACCAATAAATATGCTGTGCCAGCTAAACTGGCATAGCATTCTGGAAGCAGTTAAGGCTGTATTTAAAAGGGCAAGCACGATATTGGTCCAAGAAACTTGGACCAATATCACGCGTGCAAACATGCGATTTTTCTGCGAATGCTCGTCACATCACTGTAGATCGGAGTTTCACGTGCTTTAAAAAAACTGCATGTTGCTGCAGTACCTATAACAGCAAATTCGCATCGCATCACACTTGCACGCATATCACATGCCATGCGAATTCAATGTCATTTTTTGCCTCCCTTAGGAAATAATAGGCTACATCACCCACCAATAGGACATTCTGCAATTGTTCTATCTTGCAGCATCACTGCGAGATACAAAAATCGCACGTGTATGTAGACCCAATGCAAATAATTTCTATTTCTGTCCGACTTCTGTGCGTCTCGCTATCCAAAAAAATGACACAACAAAATCACCCCTGTAAATCCAACCTGAGGGCGCCTTCACACGAGCGATTATCTTACAAGAGCTCCGTCCGATTGCAATACAGATGGAACTTGCATGTGAAAATAACGTTAATTAGCGTGAGTGATTTTTTTTAACTAATTGTGCGAGATCGAAAAATGACTGCCGGTCGGTTTTTGCAGCTGTCTCCGTTGCCTGCAGGAGTTGGGAGCAGTTACAAAACTTTTGGGAGAGAAAAAAAAGTTTTGAAAAAAGTGAAGAAAGAAGTTGAGCTCACTGCCAGGAGACAAATAACTGAAGCTCCAGTTCTGCGGTCCACCCAGTCTATTTCTATTGGCTGTGGATTAGTCAAGGTCCTCAAGAAGCAAAGCACATTGGCCGCCTGTGGCATCACTCCTCACCCCTGTGCCGTTATCTGCAGTATAAATAACAGTCCAGATGCCAGCTCTGCCTCCTACTGAAGCACTGACTGGTCTGCACAGGGGGACCACTGCAGCTGTGCATTACCAACACATACAAAGGAATACCACCAGCACATAATGAGTACCAAGTCTTCATACAAGAGGCTCTTTGGGGGCAACCCCAGATCTAGCTCTTCTGGAAACCGCTATGCCACCTCCAGCAGCAGGTACACCGTGGGCAGTTCCTACCGCCCTGGATATAGCAGTGGCGGTGGTCTCAACAGCAGCAGAGTGGTCTACACAACTTCTTCTGCCCCAACTTCTATCATGAAGTCTTCCTCTGTCAGGCTGAGGAGCAGCCTCCCTCCAGCCAGAATGTCCGATGGTGTAGACTTCTCCCTGGCAGATGCCATCAACTTGGAGTTCAAGGCCAACAGGACCAATGAGAAGGCTGAGATGCAAGAGCTCAATGACAGGTTTGCCAATTTTATTGACAAAGTTCGGTTCCTGGAACAACAGAACAAGATTCTTTCTGCTGAATTAGAGCTGCTGAAAGGAAAGGGTCACTCCAGGGTGGGAGACCTGTATGAAGAAGAAATGAGGGATCTCAGGAGACAAGTGGACCTTCTGACCAATGAGAAAGGCAGAGTGGAGGTGGACAGAGACAATCTGAATGATGATCTGCAGAGACTCAGAGAAAAGTAAGTTTTTGTTTGTTTGTTGTACATTACATTGATACAATGTTGCACCCTGACTGATAAATATTTACATCTTTAGATACAAAGTTTCTTCTTGCAGAACTAAGTAGTTAACTTTCTCATTTCCCTCTTGAAAAACTGCATTTTTTCCCTGTAATTGCTTGATGTGACTCAAACTTTTGCCAAAAAGCAGAAAAAGTTTCTTGCCAAGAGAAGTTGTTGCAGTATGTAGGTCAGGCTGGTGCTGACCGTTGGGGTTAATGTTTTTGGCTCTGAACAAGGAGCAGTTTATCCATCAGTGTTTAGATTGCTGGTCCAGCAGAAAAGATGAAAAACTCCAGCCATGCAGGACAAAATGAGGGCTGGCATCCTAGTGGTGTCATAGGCAAGAGAGAACTTGGCTACAAAACTGTCTGGTCTCTAGGTCCATGTCTGGATGGGTGTGGCAGGTCATTCACACTGCATTGGGAGTCAGGCCTGGCTTCCAGAATGAGAGTTGGGGACAAATCACAATTCTCACTTATTATTCTCATCAGATCACTTGATAATTCAGTATCAATGCTTTCATCTATGTTTTGTAGATATACGAAGCTTACCTGCAGTCCTATGTAAAACACTCAATAACTCCTCCTCTTATCACCATAAGTGGTGTGCAATTCCAAACGCAGCTTTACCGCATTGACTAACTTGGTTGGATACATTTATAGTTAGGAGTTTATACAAGTGCTTTCTTATAGTTGACTTGACCTCGTTATTAAGTCATACTCATCATCTTCGTTTATCCTTATAAGGTAAATTATATTCTGTTATATTTAGTTTTTTTTTCATTATTTTGTTTTTAGATTGCAAGATGAAATGATTCAGAAGGAAGAAGCTGAGAGCAATCTGCAGTCATTCCGACAGGTTTGTGGCTTTGCAGATGTGATACTCAAAAACACCCCAGGAAATGTTGCCTGACACCCTTTCTTTCCTGTCTACATGATCATGCTCATCTCCTCAGAGCCCCCTAGTGGCCAGCAGGCTAGACATAACATTATTAAGGGAGCCCTAAACTAAGTCGTCATCACTTAAAAACTTTCTGGAAGTTCTCAGCAGTGGAAATATGTGGCATAAAGTAGTAATCATGGGAATGGGATTTTTCTGAACTTTTTGGAACATTAGTATAGTCAACCTTAAAGTGGCTGATAAAGGGGAACAATAACTTACACTTAATACCTTTCTAAAACATGGTATATGCGTAAGAATTAGTGCTTGCCTC
Source organism: Eleutherodactylus coqui (assembly GCF_035609145.1). Lineage (NCBI taxonomy): Eukaryota > Metazoa > Chordata > Amphibia > Anura > Eleutherodactylidae > Eleutherodactylus > Eleutherodactylus coqui. Next base: position 121,507,924 of record NC_089848.1, read on the forward strand.
TTTTATAAGGATTGTTTCGTAATCCAATAAACCATTTTTGGGAGTAGTGCATATTTTTGATGATTGTTAGGGTGAAGTCACATCAGAACTTTCTGTGACCGTCCCGCTCATCTCATCGACGCTTGCAGAAAACAACGTGTCTTCTGCAGAAGCAGCCTCACGGAATTCATTTTCAATCACAGAAATTTCTATAACAGATCTGGCACACATGAATTCCCCCTTACACAGGACTGGTAGTATTCGCCGGCTTCACCGGGTCTGTTTCATGTAACTGCTCTGTTGTTTGTGTTGTGGCTAAAAACTCCTTTTGCTGCTGATATGAATCCAACTTCTCCAATAAAGTAAACCTTTTTCGAGAAGCAGGTTGTTGCAAGTTGACAGCAGCGGTTTTCAGGGACCGGCCTTGTGTCTTGTCAACCGTGATCACAAGAGAAACTCGGACAGGAAACTGTAGTCTCTTAAAGTGCCATGGTGAATTCTGGTCATCGTGGAGTAGAGGGGTCCGAGGGATAAAGATCTCTTCATTCTGAGAGCAGCCAGCCAGTATTGTACCCCCAGTCACACATGTGTTGTTTGACACCGCGTCGGGTTCCATTGCAAAGTCGCGGCGCATCTAAATTTCCCAACCACATTATCGGGACTTCAACTTCTAGTTGCAAGCGGCATTGCGGCACTGCAGTTGGTTCCTAGGAATTCAAAACCTGCACAGGGTTTGGCAGGGGTGTAGCTAAAGGCCCATGGGCCCAGGTGCAAGTTTATCTTGAGGCCTCCCAACTTCTCTTAACCCCTTAAACCCAGAGGTATAACTTGAAGCTCCCGGGCCCCGGTGCAAAACCTGTAACAGGGCCCCCAAGCATAATGCTTTATTCATAGTACTGGGCTCCCTATATTTAGAAGAGAGGCCTTATAGGCCCCCTAAGGCTCCTGGGCCCGAGTGCAACCGCACCCCCTGCATCCCTTATAGTGGGTTTTAAAATCTTTAAAATTGAGCATTGATGGCATTGACTGAATCGGTCCTGGGAGGCAGAATTGCTCGTTTGCAAAGCCAAGGATAGTAAATGCCCGTCCCTCCCACCAATATCTGAGCAATGCCAGGAAGGGTTGTTATGCGGAGATATATGACATCTCACCAGTAGTATGTCCTGAACGGTAGGTCCTAGAGAGCTAAAACCCGGTCTACACCTTTTGAAGTGCCGGATTTACCTACATAGTCAATTTGGTGCAGATTGGTGCAGGCGTTTTTATCTATAGAAAGATAACACAGTGTGATGTGAAATTACAATTTTTAGTCATTTTCTGTTCCATCGCGTTGCATAGCAATTGTGTGTCAGTTTGAGGGTTTATTGGCAGGCAGTAGGGCTGTTTCAAAAACTTCATGTGACTAGGGCTTAGAGCTTGCAGAAATCCATGAGCAATGCCATGCAGAAGAATGGAACTGATTTTCATTCGCAGAACTTTTTGCAACAGATCTTCCACTTCTGAGTACCCCATTTATGATGACTCAGAGATGAGATCTCAGCTGCCACACCCAAGATGGTTGCTGAGGGAGCCAAGCACATGAAAAGGAGTAGCCCTTTCTGAATTGTTCTGACGTCACTGGTCCTGCCAAATGGGTGTATGATAGGGTATGCAATGGTCTCTAGGAAAGAACTTTTGCAAATGAGTGATGGAATAATCCTCCACAGCGCCACCTGTTGGAAAGTAGCCGATCATTCCTTCAGGTTGATTATATACATACCCTTTAACTGTACTTTCAAACAGCATTGCATGGCCTCTCTACACCAACTTGGCATTCTCTACAGGGATACTGGGTACACTGAAAGTGCCTTTCACACAGGTGGAAATAGCCTGCAGGACGCACTGCAAGCAGCGGTAAATTCTGCACCAAAATCTGCAGAATACTTGTGGATTTTGGTGCTGAATTGGAAATGGCTTAAATCTGCCTGCAATTCCTTATTAAAATCCACAGTTAGACCTGCAGCTTTTGGTGTGGCATTCCACAGCTCTGCATCTTGTGGTACGTCCTGATGGAAATAGTTCGCTGGTGTGAAAGCCCCCAAAGAGAGGATTTCTGTGCCATGCACCAGGCCCTGGGACTCTGCACTAGTCATGATACACCGGATCAGTTTGGCCTCTAGTGCTCCTTTATATGGCCTCTTCCACTACTGCAACCTCTTTTATGAATGATGCTTCCCTGGAAATAGCCTTGGTCCCGGCTTGTTACGTTCCATCCAGCTATATATTTACCATGTGCGCATTAATTAATAAGCAGTGAAGTCTTTAGCTTCTTCATTGTCACATTGCAGACCTAAACCAAGCATTACCCCCCCTCCCATGTAGATGGCCCGTAAAAGTGTAGTCCAGCACTATCCCGCTTCCACACAATAGCATCCACTTGTGTGATCTTTAAACATTTCTCAGGCTCCATCTTAGCCCTCATTGCCCATTCCTTCACACAAAGAGGCGTCCCCACCGCACAGCCGGGGACAAAAGTGTCTCCTACTGCACAAGGGCTGCAGCCATGGAGCAGAAGGCCCATCTGTTTCCTTTCCTGACAAGCGCTGCTGCTTTCTCACGCCTTCAGCAGAGGAATGCAGATCCGGGACCTATACCAATAGCCTGAATAATAGCCGCTTTGTAGGCTTATTGTAGCATTTTGTTGCTAGCAGCATTTTATTATTACATTGTATCCAACTGATGGAACAGTAATGAATGTCGATGTGATTCTCCTCTTAGGCCCTCGTGTTGCGTAACGTTCTTCCTGAGAAGCTAGCGATGATGCGGATGAAAAAAAATATTAAGTTGTGCAATCTGGAGATAGCTGATGTGGCAGCGGGTCCCACCCTGAGCCTTAACCCTTCGGATACCATTACAGTTTTCACTAAAACTCATCGCTGAGATGAGTCATTAGCAACATTGTACCCCAAGGTTCCACCGGCCGTTGTTATAGAACTCCTGGCAATATATATATATATACAATTAGTACGTAGTTGATTTAGTTACTAGTCAGGAACGGGTCTACATTATATTTTAGGCAGAAGAAGATATGATTGGTATGACCCAAAAGGGGGCGAGAGGATCCTCCTATGGGTCCAGATGATCATAGCGGGTACCAGAGGCGTAACTATAGGGGATGCAGGGGATACAGTTGCACCTGGCCCTAGGACCCTTACGGGGCCCGTAAGGCCTCTTTTCTCCATATAATAAGCCCATTACTATGAATAAAGCATCATAGTTGGGGGTCCGGTTACAGATTTTGCGTTGGGGCCCAGAAGCTTCAAGTTACACCTCTAACGGGTACTATGAATCCTTGTGGGCTCAAGATAGTCCAGTAAGACACTAGTGGAGGAGTCATGTTAGGGACCTTTCACACGGGACGGAATTACACCGCAGGATGCAGCTAAATCCGCAGTTGCACAATTCCACAATCTGCAGCTCTAACTGCGGATTTTGATGCAGAATTGCAGGAAGGTTTTAATGCAATTTTTAATTCTGCATCAAAATCCAAAGGTAGCCTGCGGATTTTGGTGCAGAATTCATTGCGGCTTGCGGTGCGCCGTGCGGCCTATTCTGTGAAGGGTGTCTAACAAACTTCATATATACAGAGTAATCCAAAAAGAATGGTGTAATTTACCTATATAAGGCAGGAACAATCACTACTTCCCAGCATAGTGCAGAGCAGATTGTATATGGAGGAGCACGGCAGGTGCAAGATGCTGATGAGCAGCCAATCACCCGAGAACATATAGGGGGGTGCTCCGTATTATACCTGCATGTAGAGAAGGCATACAATGGGGGCCTGAACTGATGCGTGTGGTGCACCATGCAGGCTTATAACCTATTAATGACGCCATATACGATTCCGCCCGACGGGTTGCCCTGCACCTCAAAGTGATCCCCGCTGGATCGACAAATGAAAACTGATGTCCAGCATGTCAGGAGATGAAATTCCAAAAGTTTTATCTCCACATATTAAAAACTCCAAAGCAGCAATGATTCCATTTTGATGACGCGTTTCGGATGATGTAGAAGATAACGAGGGCCCGTGTCGTGGCTTGTGAGCTTACATACTTTGGCCAAAGTAATAACTAATATCTCGTATTTATCATTAATTTTGCAGTAAGCCGTCCGGCATTAAATGCTGGAGAGCGCGGGGTGTCGGTCCAGTAGGGGATCACTTTGAGATGATGGGTAACCCATCAGGCTGAGTCGTATGTGGCGCCATTAATAGATTGCAAGCTTGCATGCTGCACTACACGTATCAGTGGGACTGGCAGCCTCTGTATGCCTAATCTATGTGCGAGTATAATACTAAGCAGCTACTCCCCGCAATATGTGGTTGGCGTCTGAGTGGCCGTTCATCAGTATCTTGCACTTGTACAATGCATGCTGGGAAGTAGTGTATACCTGCCCTCCTATATATCTTTGTATCACTATATGGGTAAATATGGCCGCTTGCAGTGATATTTGAGTTGATTTCTTCCTTTTCATGTAGGATGGAATCAGCGTATCACTGCAAAGACATGCAGCAGCCAGAGAGGCATGACAGGATAGAACTCTCCAAGTGTGTAATGCACCTTACAGAAGTCAAGGCGGTAGTCCAGATCTCCCCAGACGCCTCCCGGGATATCCCCTGTTATCAATTCCACTGCAGCGGAGATGCGTTGTTTGAAGTCATCTAGTGTCACCAATGGCGCCCACACGGAGCGTCTGTAAGATGCATTACATGTTGCAGAGATGCTTTATGTCAGTTCATGTAGGAAGAAACCAGCTTTACTTTTGCTCCGCTCTTTTTGAATCACCCCGTACAATAGACTCTATAGGAAGGGTTGTTCTAAAGTACGGTAGAGTTTTCGGGAGATTTGATGAAAGTGAGATGAGCGGGCGTCCATCGGATTCAAGCCTGAAATTTAGAAGATTCCTCGCTAATGAGAGTCGCTCTAAGCTGAAATGAATGGGAGTTACAGAAATTACCACTGCTTGGACTATTGGACATGGATGATTTTGATAGGTCTACTTTTTGGCCAACTGCCCTAGACATCTATCTATCTATCTATCTATCTATCTATCTATCTATCTATCTATCTATCTATCTATCTATCTATCTATCTATCTCATATCTATCTATCTATCTCATATCTATCTATCTATCTATCTATCTATCTATCTATCTATCTATCTATCTATCTATCTCATATCTATCTATCTATCTATCCCTTATCTATCTATCTATGTATCTCATATCTATCTATCTATCTATCTATCTATCTATCTATCTATCTATCTATCTATCTATCTATCTATCTCATATCCATCCATCCATCCATCCATCCATCCTCTGATTTATCTGGGGCACAGAGCTCCATTATTCGAGGAGCAGCCAGTAATACAATGGATGATTAGTTATGAATACATTTGGTGCCCATAGCTGTTCTTTGCACACAGGGGTCTTTCATATGTAAAGACTTACTGACATGAGTAATGCAGTGGGGGATGGGGGTCTTGTAGTCACAGTCGGAGCACATGAGTGACTACCAAAAATGCTGAAATCTTTCAATGTGAAGAAAGGACAAAGGTCTGAGCTCTGGATTTCTATAAGAAGTCAATGGGTGAAATAAGCAGGAATGGTTTAATGCAGCATTCTGTGTTATATTAAACCGCATTGGAGATGTTCACTCTAGTCCTACTTGTAAAGTACTAATATAGGCATCTTCAGAGAGGAGCATTGGGGCAATTCATCATCAGGGACATTTTTTTCCCCTTCTCCGGTTTACAGGATATCTGTCATTACTAGAGATGAGCGAACGTACTCGTCCGAGCTTGATGCTCGGGCGAATATTAGGGTGTTCGGGATGCTCGTTACTCTTAACGAGTACCACGCGGTGTTCCGGTTACTTTCACTTTCATCTCTGAGAAATTTGCGCGCTTTTCTGGCCAATAGAAAGACAGGGAAGGCATTACAACTTCCCCCTGTGATGTTCAAGCCCTATACCACCCCCCTGCAGTGAGTGGCTGGGGAGATCAGGTGTCACCCGAGTATTAAAATCTGCCCCTCCCGCGGCTCGCTACGGATGTATTCTGACATTAGTTCAGGGAAAGTGCTATCGTGTTGGAGCTGCTATAGGGAGAGTGTTAGGAGTTATTATAGGCTTCAAGAACCCCAACGGTCCTTCTAAAGGCCATAAATCGTCTCTATATGCGCTCAGTGGGGCCGGCGGCAGCAGCGCCGACCCCATTGAGAACATATAGAAGACAAATCCTTCTTTTCTGCCACACCTGTAACAGCTGTAGCAGAGAAGAACGATGTTTGCCCATTGAATTCAATGGAACCAGCAATACAGCAGGTTCCACTGAATGCAATGGGCTGCCGGCGTGTGCGGGATGAGTTGTCGGGAAGGGGTTAAATATATAACCCCTTCCCTGCAATTCATCCAGAAATGTGTTACAATAAAAATATATACCGGCGTATAAGGCGACGGGGCGTATAAGACGACCCCCCAACTGTCACCTTATACGCCGGCAATACAGTGGAGCAAAGAATAAAAAGCATTACTTACTTCTTCAGACGATCTGCGGCGCTCCTGCAGGCTGTCACTCCCTCCTGGTGTTTGCAGGCTCTTGCTCCCTCCTGGTTCCCGGCAGACTATTGCTTTCTCTACGAAAGGCTTTAAATCCCTGCCTCCAGAAACACATGTGCCTTCAGCCAATCACAGCCAATGACAATGATGTCATTGAATGGCTGTGATTGGCTGTGGTTCTGGAGGCGGGGATTTCAAGCCTTTCGTAGAGAAAGCAATAGTCTGCCGGGAACCAGGAGGGAGCAAGAGCCTGCAAACACCAGGAGGGAGCGACAGCCTGCAGGAGCGCCGCAGATCGTCTGAAGAAGTAAGTAATGCTTTTTATTCTTTGCTCCACTGTATTGCCGGTGTATAAGGTGACAGTTGGGGGGTCGTCTTATACGCCCGGTCGCCTTATACGCCGGTATATATTTTTATTGTAACACTTTTCTGAATGAATTGCAGGGAAGGGGTTATATATTTAACCCCTTCCCGACAATTCACCCCGCGCACGCCGGCAGCCCATTGCATTCAGTGGAACCTGCTGTATTGCCGCTCCATTGAATTCAATGGGCAAACATCGTTCTTCCCTGCCACAGCTGTTACAGCTATGGCAGAGGAGAACGATCTTTACGCTGACAGTGCGGGGGGGCACTCTTGCCGCTATTGTGGCTTAATAGTGGGACCTGTGAACTTGAGATGCAGCCCAACATGTAGCCCCTCGCCTGCCCTATCCGTTTCTGTGTCGTTCCCATCACTTTCTTGAATTGCCCAGATTTTCACACATGAAAACCTTAGCGAGCATCGGCGAAATACAAAAAATGCTCGAGTCGCCCATTGACTTCAATGGGGTTCGTTATTCGAAACGAACCCTCGAGCATTGTGGTAATTTCGTTCCGAGTAACGAGCACCCGAGCATTTTGGTGCTCGCTCATCTCTAGTCATTACCTTTGAGTCTCATAAACCACGTTATAGGGCTCAAATGTGAGGGAACAGGGTGTCCTGGAAGCTCACCGGGTGCTCCGCTCCTGTGCTTTGTCCCTACCAAGTTGGCGCATGAACACAGTGTGACCTTTCAGACGGCTCTGTGCATGCACCCATAGAGATTAATGGAAGAGCGTGCACATAGATCCGGCTAAACAGACTCAAGCTGTGTGCATGCGCCAACTTTGCTGAGAGACAACGCAGGAACGCTGAGTATTAAACCTCGCTCCCCGAACTTCACATTACATCAACTTAGTAGTTCATGGAGCTCAAATGTAACAAATTTATCAAATATTGCGCATATGTTTATAAATTTGTTGCTTTTTTTCATTTGTTTAGAGATGGGGAGTCTTCGTCCCCCCAAACTACCGCAGTGAGGCTGGGAACATTTCATGACTTTTTAAAAAATCTAATTTCATAAACGTCTTTCCAACCTCCGTCCACCTCAACGTCGACCCTTTGGCTACTCACTTTGGAAAACTGGAGTGAGAGCAAGTGAGAAACTGATACAAAAAAACACCGCGGCGTGGCGCAGCTTTCCCTTTATGAGACAAATGATATAGTCAGGCCGTATTTACACGTCTTGCACATCACACATGTGATTAACCCATTGGAAATAATGGATTGTTGCATCTTGCAATCACACAGAACTCATCAGTGTGAATACGTCCCTAAGAAGTCATTCTGACCTCCCATTTGATGAAAGCCAGCAGATATTACACGTTTCGAGGCAAATGGCCCTTCCTCAGATATCTCAATGTATTTGAGGAAGAGGCATTTGCCTCGAAACAAGTTATACCTGCAGGCTTTCAGTAAAGGAGGGGTCGGGTTCACTTCTGGACTCTGGCACTTGTTTCATAAAAGGAAAGTTGCGCTAGGCCAGCGTAAGCACGCGCCCCGGTGACAAGGGAACAAGACCTAAATCAAACCTGTAAATATATATAAAACTGGTAGTAAAGTCCAGCTTTCTGTTTGTTCCCCCCAGGATGTTGACAACGCCTCTCTGGTTCGTATCGACCTGGAACGCAGAATGGAATCTCTCCAAGAAGAAATTATTTTCCTGAAGAAGTTACATGATGAGGTAAGTCCACGGTGCCAAGACTGGTGGCTGCTCCTCCAGCCCTTCCATGCATCAGGCATATCCCGGCTAGGTGTGGTGTAACCTATGACATCGGGCTTCCACCTTCATGTGTATGAGGCTGATGGGGAAGACGCTGTAGATGGAGGGATCTATCATCCAGCAGTTGTTCAATGTGTTTGAGCAGTTTTATGCTTCTCATCTTGACATCTTAAAGCGAGTTCTGTCCTGGGACCAGAAGGGGGCATATTGCCTGCTGTTGTTCTTCTCTGATCTTCTGGTTCGGGATCCTGCTGCCAGCCATTCAAGATGGTTGCAGCAATTTTCTAGCTGCTAATGCACTCTGTGCACTGCTCTCTGATTGGCCAGCACTCATCACATGAGCGAGGACCCCCGCTGAGCAGCAATTCACTGGGCTGCTTCAATTGTGCACTGAGCTGCTTTCTGCAAGAAGTAGTCAGCCTCTTTCTTACTGCAGTGGCCAGGCTTGGTATTGCAGGCATTGGAGTGAATGGGAACGTGACCTGCAATACCAAACCAGGCCACTGCAGTAAGAGCGGAGCTGTCAATTTCCTGCAGAATGCAGCTTTGTGCACTAGTGCACCAGCCCAGAGAACAGCTGTTCAGCAGACGTCCTGGGTGACTGACCCCCGCAGATCTACTACTGATGACCCGCCCCGAAGATAAGTCATATACAGTTTACAGCTGGATAACCCCTTTAATGCCACATAAATAAACGCATCATTGGTGTGATGACATCACTAGTCCCATCCAGGGGACCCAGGGTGTTCTCAGCCCAGTCTTGGTGTCAGATATCACTTGTGGATCGCTACTTCGGTATGTAGTGTAAATTCTGTTGAGCAGCATGGTAATATGTCGTGGTGTTTTTCATATCCACGTGAGGATTTTGCATTTATACAGTTTTTTTATTGATTTGTTCAGGAAATCCGTGAACTTCAAGCACAAATCCAGGAACAACACGTCCAGATCGACATGGACGTCTCCAAACCCGATCTCACAGCAGCTCTGCGCGACGTCCGCCAGCAGTACGAGAATGTGGCTTCTAAGAATCTGCAGGATGCCGAGGAATGGTACAAGTCCAAGGTGAGAGGGGCCAAGAGTAAGACGTGAATGCGTCAGGGGCTTCATTAGCAGCTCTCCACACGGACCAGAAGAACGTCTTCTGCGATATCCCTAATAATGAAAAACCCCGATGGCTGCTTGACAAGATCCACCCTGTAGCTGAGGTTGACATTTCATCACATGAGATGCACAAAGACCTATCTTGGTAGTATAACTCTGCTGAACCCCTTAGTGACGGCCAATACATGTTTTTATAGACCGTACAAATGGCCTTAAAAGGGGTTTTCTGGGCAGCGCCTGCTGTCAGTGCCAGGATATACTGGGGGCGGAGCAGAAACCGCTGCTCCATTCCCTGAGTAGTGGCCAGTGCTTGCATTTGCAGTCGCAGCTTCCATTGATTTCAGTGAGACTCCAGCCTGCAATTACAAGCTCCGGCCACTACATCGGAGCAGAGCAGCGCCTTCCGCTTCAACTCTGGTGTATCCCAGCAGACGCTGACTTGTAAACCTTTCTAAACCTGCACATACGTCTTTTTAAAGTGGTGGCTCGACTGACTACTGACAGCCAGGCTCCTGCTCTAACCGCCAGCAATGGAGAAACCTCATATCCTGGCAGTTTAACACCTCGCATACCACAATCAGTCTAACAGTCTGCTGTTGTAGGCTTAGTAGAAGGCACTACATAAGTAATGCAGTGCACTATCTTAGAAATCAAACTATCGCATCTTCAAGTCCCCTTAAGGGATTAAAAAAAAATATGTAAAAAAAAAAAGTTCAACAAAGTTTAATTTAAAGGAAAAAAATCAGTTTAGAAAAAAATACACATTTTAAAATACAAAAGAAAAAATTAAAAAGCAGCATATAATAGGAATCACCGCAATCGCATCTACCCGGGCAATGACAATGTTTAGTTATTCATTTTGCATTATGAAAGATAATTTTAAAAAGTCATTCCAGAATTGCTATTTTTCTTTTGTTCGCCTATCCAAAAATGCAAAAAAAAACCAATCCAAAAAGTCACATGTATCTCAAAAAGGTACCAATAAAAACTCTAACCCATCCCACAAAACAACAAGACCTCACAGAGCGTCATTGCCGGAAAATAAAAAATGTTCGGGGTCTTAGAATGCGATGATGAAGAGTCAGATGTATTTAAAAAAAAAAACTTATTTCTATTGTGCAAAATTGGTAAACAAAAATAAAAAAAAAATCTCTCTAAACCCGATATTACAGTAATTGTGCCGATCCAAACAAGAAAATGATCATGTTATTCTTTTCCGAATGATGAACTCCATAAAAACAAAACCTAGAAACAATGGTGGAATTTCTGAGGGGTTTTCCATTTCCGACCCCCAAAAAATGTACTAAAATTTCTACACCACATTATATGGACCCCAGAGTACGGCCATTACAAACACAACCTGTCACTCATGGGTTAATCGATTGATACAACATGTATTTCTCCACAGTTTGCTGACCTCTCCGAAGCTGCTAATCGCAACAACGATGCTTTGCGTCAAGCTAAGCAGGAGACGACCGAATACCGCAGACAGATCCAGGCCCTCACCTGTGAGGTGGACGCAATGAAAGGATCTGTAAGTAAATCCCGATCACCTGTTACCTCATTGGATGCATTACAGAACGTGTTAGTAAATTGCTTGAAGTTGACTTCCAACTTCTTCACAACCAATTGGTTGATATGGAGAATACAACAACTTTGCAAATAGTTGTGATTAAAAGTAGTTACCATTATCTTCCAGAATGAGTCTTACGAACGCCAAATGCGTGAGATGGAAGAGAACTTCGCCCTTGAAGCTGCTAACTACCAGGACACTATTAACCGCCTGCAAGAGGAGATCCAGAACATGAAGGAGGAGATGGCCCGCCACCTGCGCGACTACCAGGATCTGCTGAACATCAAGATGGCACTCGATATTGAAATTGCAACTTACAGAAAACTGCTGGAAGGAGAGGAGAGCAGGTAGTGGAGCGCTCGCTCTGACTGCATATGGATCGTCTGCTATCTAGATTGCATTTCTTTATTATATTATGTTTTTTGCAGGATCACCATTCCAGTTCATTCCTTCTCTAACATGAGCTTGAGAGGTAAATATTACCAGCCATAACAATAGATTTTTGTGTCAAACATGTCTACATAGTTCTCTCAAATCTCGCTACAGTCCCATATCATGCTGTACCCCTCTGCAGTCCACCTTCCAACAGTCCTGTACCATACTGTATCTCCTCAGTTCTTTCTTGCGCCTCCTCACAGTCCTGTGTCTCTCCTCCACAGTCCTGTCTTGCACCTCTCCTCCACAGTCCTGTCCTGTGCCTCTCCTCTACAGTCTTGTCCTGCTCCTCCCCTCCACAGTCCTGTTCTGCTCCTTTCCTCCACAGTCCTGTCCTGCTCCTCCCCTCCACAGTCCTGTCCTGCACCTCTCCTTCACAGTCCTGTCCTGCGCCTTTCCTCCACAGTCCTGTCCTGCGCCTTTCCTCCACAGTCCTGTCTTGCACCTCTCCTCCACAGTCCTGTCCTGCACCTCTCCTCCACAGTCCTGTCCTGATCCTCTCCTCCACAGTCCTGTCCTGATCCTCTCCTCCACAGTCCTGTCCTGATCCTCTCCTCCACAGTCCTGTCCTGATCCTCTCCTCCACATATCTGTCCTGCGCCTCTCCTCCACAATCCTGTCCTGTGCCTCTTCTCCACAGTCCGGTCCTGCTCCTCTCCTCCACAGTCCTGTCCTGCTCCTCTCCTCCACAGTCTTGCCCTGTGCCTCTCCTTCACAGTCCTGTCCTGCGCCTTTCCTCCATAGTCCTGTCCCGCGCCTCTCCTCCACAGTCCTGTCCCGCTCCTCTCCTCCACAGTCCTGTCCCGCTCCTCTCCTCCACAGTCCTGTCCCGCTCCTCTCCTCCACAGTCCTGTCCCGCTTCTCTCCTCCACAGTCCTGTCCCGCTTCTCTCCTCCACAGTCCTGTCCCGCTTCTCTCCTCCACAGTCCTGTCCCGCTTCTCTCCTCCACAGTCCTGTCCCGCTTCTCTCCTCCACAGTCCTGTCCCGCTTCTCTCCTCCACAGTCCTGTCCCGCTCCTCTCCTCCAAAGTCCTGTCCCGCTCCTCTCCTCCACAGTCCTGGCCTGCGCCTCTCCTCAGCAGTTCTGTCCTGCTCCTCTCCTCCACAGACCTGTCCTGCACCTCTTCTCTACAGTCCTGTCCTGCTCCTCTCCTCCACAGTCCTGTCCCGCTCCTCTCCTCCACAGTCCTGTCCCGCTCCTCTCCTCCACAGTCCTGTCCCGCTTCTCTCCTCCACAGTCCTGTTCTGCTCCTCTCCTCCACAGTCCTGTTCTGCTCCTCTCCTCCACAGTCCTGTTCTGCTCCTCTCCTCCACAGACCTGTCCTGCACCTCTTCTCTACAGTCCTGTCCTGCTCCTCTCCTCCACAGTCCTGTCCTGCTCCTCTCCTCCACAGTCCTGTTCTGCTCCTCTCCTCCACAGTCCTGTTCTGCTCCTCTCCTCCACAGTCCTGTTCTGCTCCTCTTCTCCACAGTCCTGTTCTGCTCCTCTCCTCCACAGTCCTGTTCTGCTCCTATCCTCCACAGTCCTGTTCTGCTCCTATCCTCCACAGTCCTGTTCTGCTCCTCTCCTCCACAGTCCTGTTCTGCTCCTCTCCTCCACAGTCCTGTTCTGCTCCTCTCCTCCACAGTCTTGTCCTGCTCCTCTCTTCCACAGTCCCGTCCTGCGCCTCTCCTTCACAGTCCTGTCCTGCGCCTCTCCTCCACAGTCCTGTCCTGGACCTCTTCTCTACAGTCCTGTCCTGCTCCTCTCTTTCACATTCCCACCCTGTGCCTCTCCTCCACAGTCCTGTCCTGCGCCTCTCCTCCACAGTCCTATCTATCCTGCTCCTACGAGGGTTCACATGTAGAAATTTGAGAAACATTGATAATATATTATTGTTACACCCTGCATTGTAGTCCGGAGCTGCATTCACAAAACAGTAGGCTTCAGAGCTGAAATCTTCCTGTTTTTCTTGCTGTCTGTGCAGAATTCGCACCCTTAAAGGGGTTGTCCAGGTTTGGAAGAACCACATCTTGTCTGTGGGTTGTGTTTGGTATAGCAGTTCAGCTCCAGTGAAGTGAATATGATTGAGCTGCAATACCACATACAACCTGTGGAAGGTGGAACACTGTTTTTGGAATAAAGCAGCCATGTTTATCTAAACCTGGACAACCCGTGTAAGAAAATTCTGCACTGACTGTAAGGAATACTGGAAGATTTCAGCTCTGAAGCCCGCTAAATTGTGAATTCAATAGACAACTATAATCTAATGTAGACGTTACTAAATGTCCAACTGGTTAGATGTGCATCCATCGGCAAGCTTGTTGACTGTTTCCAACTCTAATAATTTTTAGGGATTTTTGCATCTGCTCAGTTTTATTTTAGCACCTTGTTTTTTTTGCTAACATCCAATTAACATTTGTTTCTCAGAAACCAATCTGGACTCTCACCCAATGTCAGACAGCCATTCTAAAAGAACACTTCTGATCAAGACTGTGGAGACCAGGGATGGTCAGGTAGGTGTGTTCAGTGATTCCTGCCAGGGAGTAGGTGCACCTGAAAACAGTTTGTGTTCATGTACAAATAAAGTACTTGGGTTGATTTAAAAAAAAGCAACACGGTCCTGAGAATTGGGACCACGAGGCCTTACATCACAACCCAGCATACCAGCTGGTCGGGTTTTTGACTGGTGCTCGAAAATTTTCTTTTCCCCTCAATAATGTTGGAGAAGGGAGGTGGGAGGAGCAACGTGGGCGGTATAAAAGGATTTCTGTATTTTCGCTTTCCACTGAAAAAATGCATAAAAACCCAGCACAAGTATTTTAAACACCTACCTGTTTCAAGCAGAAGTCTGCCGTCATGACTAAGAGCTTCTGCTTGAAACATGTCGGCATTTAAGATACTCACGCTGCTTTTTTTTAATCCATCTTTATACTTGAATGATGAAATAAAGAAATCCTTTTAGACCCCTGAACTGCTGGAAAAGTTCTATTTCTCTTCTGTTTGCTGTCATTGGCCGTTTGCTTCCATGCAATTTGTAGGGATGCAATAGTAAGGCCGGGTGAGCTGACCATTTCTCCAGTGTATTGAAAGGAACAGTTATTATATCACTTATCTTGTACTGATTGAGTTATAGCATGTATTATGCAAAGCTGAATTCACAACTCTACTGCCTTCAGAGCTGACATCTCCCAGCATTCTTTGCAGCCTCAGTGCCTGCACAGAGCTTGGTTCTTATCATTTCCTTTCTGGAACATATCTGATGTAGGCAAGTACAGAGCTCAGCTGTAAGAGGTGTGTCTGTCGACAAGCTTGTTGACTGTTTCCAGTAGTGACTCGAAGAATCATAAATGTAGCTTTGGACAAGAATGCACTTCAGCATGAACTCCCAGGGCTCATGCACATGAAAATCGCACAGCTTTTGCTTAGTGTGTGTCTGTGTTTAGGGCGTTTTTGCTACGATACATTCACGCTCATGCGCCCTAACCATATAAATGTTCTTTTGACAGGTGATTAATGAAAGCTCCCAGCAACACGACGACTACGAGGACTGAAAGCCGAACTTATGCCCCAGAGATCCGCGACCAGCGACCTAATATTGTCCCCAGGTGTTTAAACTTTGAAGAAAGCCAACTTCCAAGTGCCTTTTGCTGTTTCTGCAAGAACAAGAGGATAGACTTTTTACAGAAGCAGAGGAAGGCAACCTGTAGCTCTCCGGGTATTAGGGCATGCTGGGACTTCTAGTTCCGGCAGGAGAACCACAGGTTGCCTCGGCCTGCTGTAGAGGGTGATTAGTCAGCTGGGTTTTGCAGAGTGAAGTCTTAATTTTGAGCGCCGGCGGGTTTTACTTCAGTCTAGTTTACAAAAGAAAAAACCGTAATCGCAATATCTTGTGCTGCAATACTGTTTTTAAGATTCCCAAGAAAAGCTTTTTACTTCCAGGCAACTTTTCAGTGCTTTAAATAAACCTTTAGACATATCTTCTGTCTCGGATCTTGTATGTTTTGCATCTTCCGTCTCGGATCTCATTTCTTCATCTTGTGTTGCGTAAACTTGTAAGAGCCATTATGGTTCCTGTCCAATGTAAATAAGACCCGTCACACCGAGGCATACGGTTATGCAGGGTTTTATGGATCGGGAGCCGACCCTGCTCCGTACACAGCGGATGACGCAAGTCTTTGATCTGCATCAATGCTTATTGTGTCTGTTAACCCTTTAAATGCTCCAATTGGGGGTCCTGAAAGCCCCCCCTGCCATGAGATTGCGAGGTGCCATTCAGTTACCATAGCAGCCTGAAACTTTCTGAAGGGCTGCCATGACTGATAGTCTATCGAGACATGTCTGTGGCTAGACTGTCTGTCAGATCACAGTATAATGCAATACTATGGTACTGCATTATACTGTATGAGCGATCAAACAATGGCAACTTCAAGTCTCCTTTAAATAAAGAAATATAAAAATGAGTAAAAAAAAGTTTTATTAAGGATTAGAAAAAATACAAAAAGAGATGTTACAGCGAGGTTCGGAACCTACTTAGGGCTCTTCAATAGCACTAATAGTAGGATATGTACTGTCAGCCTGATGAAGAACCCTAGGAAGTTTCACAGGCTGCCTATTACATCATGTATTTTAGTTAGCCATTAAAAGGTATCATATCTACAAGATGTCCTTGTTTCTCTCAGGGTGGACACCCACTTGCTTTTTTCTCACGTGATATTGCTGCATTTTTTTAACATGATTGTTGACGGGACTTTCTAATGTTAAAAACGCATCGCACAAAAATCACAAAGCACAAACTTGTGATGCGAGACCAGGAAGGGTGGAGAGATCACCTGTGAGGGGCTCTTCACATCACATTTTTAATATATGTTTAGTAAGTACAGATGTAGCAATGCTTTACTTGATTGTGATAAATTGTTAAACTGCAAAAACTTATTTTAAAGAGGTTTTCCAGGTATTTACTATTAATTACCTATCCTCAGAACGGGTGATCATTTGGTCAACTATTCATGCACTGATCCTCCATTCCATTATCAGTGCAGTGGGGCTAGATGTCTATATTGGGGTTGGATCTGGAAGTGTAATAGAAGGCATTAGTCTCATTGAATCTAATGGGAGTGATGCCTTTTATTACACTTCCAGCTCAGACCGCACAAGGTAACACCGCCATCTTTGTGCCTCCCAACAAGGGAATAGTTTCGCTTTAGTATACAACAGTACCTACATAAGGTAACATCGCCTCCTTTGTAGCCCATAAGAAAACAGTGCACCCTTTGTGTCCCTCAAAGAAACAGTGTCCATGCTTTCCTCCATAAGGTAATGCCCCAATAAAGTAATGGTGCCTTCATAATGTAATAATGCCCCCTTTGTGCCCCCACAAGGTAATAGTGCCCCTTTTATGCTCCCTAATGTAATAGCGTCCCCTTTATGCTCTCCACAAGGTAATGGTACACACATTTTGCCCCCACAATATAATAGTGTGCTATTAAAGCGCCACAAGTCCCTCCTGACCACCTCTGCACATCAAAGGGGAGGAGACAGAGCCAGGAGGCAGATTACTAAAGCTACACAAGAACCTGTCACATAGCGCAATAATGGAATGAGGAACATATTTACAAATGAATCAGTGCAGAAATCTGTACTAGTGTGGTGAGGAGGAGTGAAGCAGACCTAGAGGTGAGGTGCAATCGCCCTTATCTTTACTACAAATCTGCTAGTGCCTGAGACCAGATGCCAAAATTAAATCAGACCCTACATCCCTTCTACACCTACTAAAAGACATGCATCAGGGCACATCTGCCAAAGTCCGTATCAACGGTTCAACCTCTGCTAGTTTTGAGACCTTGTCTGGTGTTCGACAAGGTTGCGTCTTCGCTACTGCACTCTTCTGCAGGGCCATGGACTGGATCCCTCAGCGTATTGTCCAATGTAAATAGGGTCACTCTTCCAGAGTACCACTTCGTCCATGTGGGAGTTAGCTCAAATATGCCTAGAAAGGAGAAATAGTGAAAGCAAACAAAAGAGAGGATTTGCAGCTGTAGTTTCCTGTGAAACTGAAATGGTCGCTAGTAGCAACCAAACGTCGGTGCGGACCCTGTGGTCCAGATTGCAAAAGAAAATGAAAAGTTGCAAACAGCCCCTGCAAACATGGAGATGCTACTGAAACAGCTGGTTTGGATGACCAGCCAGGAGCAGGAGACAAAGCAACTCTGAACTCTTGAGAGAGTCAGTTAGGGCTGAAGAGAATGAGTACCTTAGAAATGTAGCCAAAAACGATGTTGATCACAGGTTGTTTCTGCGCAGTGTGAATAGGACTGTAAGTAAATGCAATAAGAGCCCAAGAGTAAGAGATGACATGTTGCAAGTTAGAGAGAGATTCTACATATGCGTGTAATCAAACTACAGATTTGTATAATCAAATTGCAGAGTTGAAAATTCAGTTAGTAAAAAAATTGTGATTTGGAGTCTCAGATAATTGAGCGCAAAGAAAACCTGGAAATGGAGAAAGCTGCTTGCAGCTAGGCAGACAAGCAAACAAGCATCTTGAAGGACATACTGGACTTTAGGCAAGCCCAGGAAGCACTCCATGAGCAAGTGGTGACCCAGCTACAGATAAGCCAGGATGAGGAAGCTGAAGATCCAGGAGCTTAAACAGAATCATGCTTTAGTTATGGGGGAACTGTCCAAACAGTTAAAGCAAGCTGAAAAGGGAAAAGAAACCTTGGAAACAGGCTTTGGAAAGTGAGTGCACTGGGCTGACCAAGGAGGTGAAGGTACTATTGGAAGACAAGCATGACTGGGAATGCAAGAGAGACACAGTAGAGATGCAGTCTTGGACCACTCAGCTTTTGACAGCGTCCTGTATACCTTGCCCTTGTTTCCAGATCCTAATATCCAGCTCCTGTTCTAGATCTGCCTGTTCCTCATTAGGATTTCCTATAAAAGCCTGGCCCTGATACTCCTGCCTTGAATAATTATTCTGCTCCACAGAATTGTTCAAGCCCCACTTCTGCCTGTTCCTCTGCTATTTATACAAGATCTCCTGATGAAGACTTTTGGTTTCCCTTCTGACTACGTTATATGCTTCATTCATCTGTACTGCAAACCAAGACCTCCCATTGCTGACCCCTGGCTTCCCTTCTGACTAAGCTACCCACCTTATCCATGCTGAATCTATTTTCAGCAGCAGCCTACCTTATTGACCATTGACTGGAAAAGGGTATTCTGTGCCCTTATTGTGGAAACTCAGGACATTATGCCTTAAACTGTCAAAATAAATTCCAAAGGACTCTCACCCTAGCCAACGTCAAGACCACAACCAATCCTGCTGTCATGAAACAAGGGGATGTTACCAAACACGTCATTGCACCAGTTGTTCAAGACGGTGTGTAAACCATTTCCTCACTGCACCATTTTGTCCTCCCAATAGAGATCTTAATGGGAAATCAGAGGACGCAGTGCTCAGCGATGTTGGATTCGGGAGCAGAAGGAAACTTCATGGACTTAAGATTTGCTCTTGACAAAAACATTGTAATCAGATTTAAGCCCATACCGATTGATATGAAAACCATGGACGGGTCACCCTTGTCCTTGGGACCTGTCTGACAGGAGACAATCAAACTAGAACTGCACATGAAACCTGACCACCAAGAAATGATCAGCTTCCAGCTCATCTTGTTCACTAAATTTTCGGTGATTCTTGAGATGCCCTGGTTTTCTACCCATATCAACTTGGAATCAAGGACCATTGCCTTCAGAGTACTGTAAAGAGAACTGCAAGATAGCACCATCCTCCCATAAACCAGTGCAAGACCCTGAGGATGGTCAACATGGCCTTGAGAAGTTACCGTTTCAATACCAGAGGTTCAGGGATGTCTGTAGCAAGAAGAAAGCTGACCAGCTGCCACCTCACTGGCTCTGTGATTGCCCCGTGGAGTTGCTCCCTGGTGCTTCTATTCCATTTGGGCGGATCTACAACCTTTCACAACCAGAGGTGAAGGTACACCAAGAATACCTGGATGAAAATTTGAAAAAGGCATATGTTCGACCTTCTTCTTCCCCAGCAGGGGCGACCACGTATAGAGTTAAATAAGTACGGTCAAGATTCGCTTCCCTTGAAAGGCTGCCTTTAGGACAAGGTACGGTCATTTCGAACAACTAGTGATGCCATTCGGCCTTTGTAATGCTCCCGCCACCTTCCAAAACTTTATCAATGATGTATTTCAAGTTCTGTTGGACAAATTCATAGTGGGGTATCTCGACAATATCCTTATCTTCTCTGATAACTTGGAGGAACATTGCAGGCGCGTTCGAGTGGTCTTGGATCGACTCCAAAAGGATGACCTCTACATCAAACTAGAGAAGTGCGAGTTTGAGCAGACCCGAATGCAATTTTTGGGATACATTATCTTCCCCAACGGCCTAAGGATAGACCCTAACAAGATTAAAGCCATTCTGGATTGGCCCATTCCAAAAAATGTGAAGGAAGTATAGCGCCTGATCGGTTTTGCAAACTTCTACTGGAGATTTATTAAGGATTTCTCAAAAATTATCTCTCCCATCACCAACCTCACAAAGAAAGAACACACATTCTCCTGGTCCCCGGAGGCACAAATCGCTTCTCAGAAACTAAAGACTCTGTTTACTTCACCAGTACTGATCCACTAAAGACCGTAAGTGCCTTTTGTTGTTAAGCAGTGGGACTCAGCAGTGGGAGCCATCTTGTCAGAACAAGTTTGAGATGAGATGCAACTACATCCATGTACATTTCTGTCCTACACCTTATCACCCGCGGAGAAAAACGTTGACGTTGGAAACAAGGAACTTCTGGCCACGAAGGTGTCTTTCACCGAATGGAGGCACCTCTTGGAATGAATGGACGCACCTCCAGTAATGGTTCTTACTGACCATAAGAACTTTGACATTTCTCTGTACTGCCATGAAGTTATCTTTGAGACAAGCACTGTTTTTCTCCAGGTTCAATTTTATCATGTCCTACCACCTCATTTCTAGAAACGGCAAGGCGGATGCTAGGTGAGTATATAAGGTGTGTGATAGGCGTCTGCTCACAGATCACAACAGATCAGAGCTGCAAAAAGGGATGCTTATTGGCTTTCGGGCCAAGAGTGGTGGTATTCCTCAAATAGCGCAGTTTGTAAACTGTTCGCCTGCTGCTGTGGTGAAAGTGCATCGTTAGCGGACAAATGTCATCATGGGGAATAACCCAAGTGGAAACTGTGAAGCACCATATGCCATTGATTTGAGAGGTGAACGGCAGCTATTAGTGAGGGCCGGCCGACGTGTTATAGTAGAGTAGCCCACCATGACAATAAACCAGGGGGCTACCAGACATATTTCTAAAACAACAGTTCAGCGGATCCTACTGCGTATTGGGCTCCGAAGCAAATGGATCCTCACTGCACCTACGCTAATGAAGGTGCATTGGGAGAAAAGGCTTCAATTAGCACAGCAGTATCGGAAGTGGACCACTGCAGATTGGTAAAGGGTGGTCTTCTCTGATGAATCACTTTTTCTTCCTCACCAAACGGATGGATGTTGGCATGTCAGGCGAGAAACATCGGAGAACAAACACCCTGCAACCATCGCTGGTGATGGCACTATGAACCGATCTGGTTATAAATCCATCCTTGCAGATCACGCACACCCATACATGCTGACTGTTTCCCCTGGGCAGATAGGATCATCCAGCAAGACAATGACTTGTCACACAGCTAGAAATGTCCACCAGTGGTTGGCAGAGCACGACCAAGACTTTCAAGTACTTTCCTGGCCCCCTAATTCCCCAGACTGAAACCAAATTGAGCATCTGTTGAACCTCGATCATCGGGTTTGCTCTATGGATCCTCCCCTATGCACCCTCCAGTAATTGTTGGATGCAGTCAACATGGCTCCAGACACCTGAGACCACTTACCTGTACCTTATTGAGGTCCAGCCCATCTACCGGCTGTGCGGCACATGGCGGTTACTCTAGATATTAGATGGTGGTCATAAGAGGACTCTGTACTAGTTATTGGTGACTGGGAGGAGCAATGTCTTTCTGCTACATAAGAAGGCACCAGTATTATAAGATGTACTTGGTAGGCGGAGGTCTTGGTACAGATTTGACACTTGGACCCTGGAGTTTATATATAAGTTGTAACAAAACAGGCTCCAGTAATTCACACATAAAGCCGTCAGCCAACGGTGCGATGCTGCAAATAAAATGTTCAGACTTCGGATTATTCCCCCTCTTTACTACTTCCTGTGCCAAAAATACTTCTCCGGGCCATCAACCATCTG
The DNA here is from genome assembly GCF_035609145.1 of Eleutherodactylus coqui. Lineage (NCBI taxonomy): Eukaryota > Metazoa > Chordata > Amphibia > Anura > Eleutherodactylidae > Eleutherodactylus > Eleutherodactylus coqui. Next base: position 121,529,974 of record NC_089848.1, read on the forward strand.
TTATGGGGCGATAAAAAGCAAGTGGCACGAATCCAGCCCCTTACACCGCGTCTCTGCCGCTTATCACTTCATTTAGTTTCTTAAGTTGAAGGATCAGCTTCAGCCGTCTGATGATCTCCCGCCAGCACCGTGACGCAAGCAGGACTTCTTTTTAAGATTTGTCTACCTTCTACATTTCAAGCTCCATCAGTCACGACATAAACTTTTTAAGGACTTTTCAGATCGTTGGAGCCCTGGTCACCATGTAAGGATACTGATATTTGGTATGGGGGGTGTAGATATGTGTTCCTTGATTGGGGTAAAGATTTAATTCTGACCCCCTCTGAATGATCTGTTTCCCTGTTTCGCCACCGTTCCCCCTAGTTACACTCTTGTTTGGAAAGATCCAAGTAAAGTAAAGCCCCATTTACAAACAACGATTATCGCTCAAAATTCGTTCAAACGATGACATATGAGCGATAATCATCACGCGTAAACGCTACCATCGTTTACTTTTCGGCTGAACAATGATTTTAAGGTGAGCTAGATAGAGAGTAGATAAAAGGGACAACAAGCTGTGTTCTCCATGGGAGTCAGAGATTACATTGTATTCAGCAGACAGCCCATCCCAGAACAATAGAGCTGTCTGCAGAGCTCAGAACACATGCTGTGCTCTGCAAACAGCTCCCAGAGGCCCTTTTACACGTAAATGAAGTTAATAAAGTGTCACATTAGTGTCCAATAACACTTTATGCAAAATGATCACTAAAACGGTCACTTTGCGTGTAAATGGGCCTTAATACTCATGGTAAAGTTGCAGTTTGGCCATCTACTAACTGACCTAAACCTGATATTTCCATCTCAGTCTGTGGTGCCACCATATCTCCTCGTTTGACTGATTTTTTTCTTGACTCCCTATAGTCAATCACTTGCCGCTCGTGTCACCTGCACTTCAAAAACATCTCCCGAATTCAGCCCTTACTGATGTGCACTATATGGAGCAGGATTGAGAGCCGAGCCTACATCATATACAGTAGTTGTTGGTTGTCGGTGGTACCAATGAAAAATGCAAATCCTGCAAAAAACAAGTTCTCATAGGGTTCTGTGGCTGGAAATAAAAATGCTATGAATTTTTTGAAAGTCACGAGGAAAAATGAAAATGTAAAAAAAAAGCTTTCGGCTAGAGAAGGTTAAAAAAATAAAAATAAAAACATATATGAAATGCTGCTGCCACCTTATGGTGAGTTGTAGATATTACACTGATTGGTCATTTTAGTATCCCAAAGGTTCTTGGGGACTTTTACAACAGGGAGACTTTACATAGGAAGAATACGCTTCTCCTTCTTCACATCTTTCAAGATTCACCTTAGTAAAAACTAAAGTATCTGAAGAACTGCAGATTCCAGCTGCCCCCGCAGAGTCGAGTTCCTCCCACTGCATGATGTGAAAGCAGTTGGGACGCGTGACTGGAGGAGAGCTGTCAGGGAAGGGGTGTGGCCTGGAGCTAGAGGGTTGCCAGGACCGCCTATGAGGAGTGCGTGTGTTCCCAGGCCTGGAGGAGGAAGAGCCCAACATGCAGCTCTTTGGAGGGGTCTGGGAGCGGCCCCCTTCCTGAGTCCTCTGCCAGCTGTGCTATATTGCATCAGGGGTGCAGTAGCTGATATCCCGTTCGTCCTGGGACTTCTAGTACTTCTGGTTCTGGTTCCTTAGTTACTCATTGACTCTGCAGGGTCTTTCATACTTGCCAACTGGCACAGAATTTCTGTAAGGCTCTCCCGCTTCCTGCTCTTCCTTCTACCCCCAAGTGCCGCGGTAGAAATCCGATGTAAAGGCGCTTTATAAGGAAAAGGTTTTGGCCTTGATATTTGAGGCGTAATATAAAGAGGGGGACGTCAAAGGATTTACACCGGTTTCCTGCTGCAGTTTGGTAGCTTTCACATATTTTGTCACAAAACAATTTTTTTGCAAAAATGTGTGCTTTTTTTGTTAGTTTTTACGCCGTGCCAATCACTTTTCTAAAATGTGGGCATTCAAGGCTTAGTTGGGACCCGTCCCTACCACAGCCTACATGGACTGATATACATTAGGCTTCGTTCGCCAGGCGCAGTTTTAGCGCATTAGAGGCGCGCAGAGACAGTACTTCTATTAGAACCAATGCTTTCCTATAGAAGCGTTCAGATGAAGGGATTTTAGACGCACTAAATACTCGCACCTCACAAAGACAGGACGTGGCTGCAATGCCCGCGTCTAGGGTCCGGGGCTCAGGAAAAGATAGGGCCATCTTTGGAGTGGGCTTTCCATAGACTCTTATGGGAGCCGGATAACACGCACCTCGCACCTCCCATCGTGTGAACGGGTTAATTAAAACAGCTAGAAATAACCCGTTTGCGCGATCTTTAGTGTAGTATAGCCGCGATTTTTTTTATGCGCCTATACTGCGCAAAATCAGGGCTCGTGTGAACGGGGCCTTCATGGCATAAAGTTACGCCAGCACATGGCTGGTATAGCGCTCATTTCTGGCCCTTAGACTGCCAAAAGTTGTGCTAAACTTATGAAGCTGCGGGCACCTCTTAATAACTGGCGCAATTTACACGGCGCAGTTTGTATTAAGACAGACAAAGCAAATGCTTGGTTTTAAACATCTGAACTAAAAGCGTGACGGAGTCGACCGCGCCAAATTTATGGAGAGAATTTTCTTCCCCAACGTCTTACCTGTTGCAGCACCAGGTGCCCCAATAATGTGTCTGCAGCTGCCCAAGGTGCCACATTAAAGTACCTGCTGTCATAGGTGCGCCCAGTAATGTGCCTGCTGTCCCAGGTACCCCCAATCAGGGGTGTAACTATAGGGAATGCGGTTACACCCGGGCCCCGGAGCCTTAGGGGGCCCATAAGGCCTCTCCTCTCCATATAGGGAGCCCAGTACTATAAAGTATTATAGTTGGGGGCCCTGTTACAGTTATTGCATTGGAGTCCAGAATCTTCAAGTTACACCTCTGCCCCAATAATGTGCCTACTACCCAAGCCGCCCCCAATTATGTGCCTGCTGTTGCTCCAGGTACCCCAATGATGTGTGTACAGATTCTCTAGGTGCTGCAAATAGTGTGTTTACAGCAGTTCCAGATGCCCCCAATAATATGTCTACAGCTTCCCCAAGTGTCCCCAATAGGGGTGTAACTATAGGGGATGCAGTTGCACCAGGGCCCAGTACTATGAATAAAGCATTATAGTTCGGGGCCCTGTTATAGATTTTGCATTGGGGCCCAGAAGCTTCAAATTACGCCTCTGGTTCCCAATAATGTATCTACAGGTGCCCCAATAATTTCCCTGCTGCTACTCCAGGTGCCTCCAATCATGTGTCTACAGGTGGTCCCAGTAGTATCAAGCATGGGCGTAACTATAGAGGATGCAGGGGATGCGGTTGCACCCGGGCCCAGGAGCCTTAGGGGGCCCATAAGGCCTCTTTCTCCATATAGGGAGCCCAGTACTATGAATAAAGCATTATAGTTGGGGGCCCTGTTACAGGTTTTGCATCGGGGCCCAGAAGCTTCAAGTTACGCATCTGGTATCAAGAGGTATCCAGCAGCACTCTTGCTAAAACCCACTATAGGGAGAGGCATCAGTCCATGCACAGTCACAGAACTGGGATCATGGACCTCCAAATCCCCAGAGTCAATCCAAATGCATAAGAAGAAGTGGCAGCACCAAGGGTGCCCCAAACCTTGATAAAGACCTTTGGTCGAAACGTTGCCTTTTAACAAGAAGCAATGAAGAGTTTTTTTATTTTTTCTACACACCTTTGATGCTGCCACTTCTTCTTATACAGGTGGTCCCAGCGATGTGCCTGCTGCCCCCCAATTAGTGTCTGCTGTCCCAGGTGCCCCCAATAATGTGTCTACAGGGGGTCCCAGCGATGTGCCTGCTGCCCCCCAATTAGTGTCTGCTGTCCCAGGTGCCCCCAATAATGTGTCTACAGGTGGTCCCAGCGATGTGCCTGCTGCCCCCCAATTAGTGTCTGCTGTCCCAGGTGCCCCCAATAATGTGTCTACAGGGGGTCCCAGCGATGTGCCTGCTGCCCCCCAATTAGTGTCTGCTGTCCCAGGTGCCCCCAATAATGTGTCTACAGGGGGTCCCAGCGATGTGCCTGCTGCCCCCCAATTAGTGTCTGCTGTCCCAGGTGCCCCCAATAATGTGTCTACAGGTGGTCCCAGCGATGTGCCTGCTGCCCCCCAATCAGTGTCTGCTGTCCCAGGTGCCCCCAATAATGTGTCTACAGGTGGTCCCAGCGATATGCCTGTTGCCCCCCAATTAGTGTCTGCTGTCCCAGGTGCCCCCAATAATGTGTCTACAGGTGGTCCCAGCGATGTGCCTGCTGCCCCCCAATCAGTGTCTGCTGTCCCAGGTGCCCCCAATAATGTGTCTACAGGTGGTCTCAGCGATGTGCCTGCTTCCCCCAATTAGTGTCTGCTGTCCCAGGTGCCCCCAATAATGTGTCTACAGGTGGTCCCAGCGATGTGCCTGCTTCCCCCCAATTAGTGTCTGCTGTCCCAGGTGCCCCCAATAATGTGTCTACAGGTGGTCCCAGCGATGTGCCTGCTTCCCCCCAATTAGTGTCTGCTGTCCCAGGTGCCCCCAATAATGTGTCTACAGGTGGTCCCAGCGATGTGCCTGTTGCCCCCCAATTAGTGTCTGCTGTCCCATGTGCCCCCAATAATGTGTCTACAGGGGGTCCCAGCGATGTGCCTGCTGCCCCCCAATTAGTGTCTGCTGTCCCATGTGCCCCCAATAATGTGTCTACAGGGGGTCCCAGCGATATGCCTGTTGCCCCCCAATTAGTGTCTACTGTCCCAGGTGCCCCAAATAATGTGTCTACAGGGGGTCCCAGCGATGTGCCTGCTGCCCCCCAATCAGTGTCTGCTGTCCCATGTGCCCCCAATAATGTGTCTACAGGGGGTCCCAGCGATGTGCCTGCTGCCCCCCAATTAGTGTCTGCTGTCCCATGTGCCCCCAATAATGTGTCTACAGGGGGTCCCAGCGATATGCCTGTTGCCCCCCAATTAGTGTCTGCTGTCCCATGTGCCCCCAATAATGTGTCTACAGGGGGTCCCAGCGATGTGCCTGCTGCCCCCCAATTAGTGTCTGCTGTCCCATGTGCCCCCAATAATGTGTCTACAGGGGGTCCCAGCGATATGCCTGTTGCCCCCCAATTAGTGTCTACTGTCCCAGGTGCCCCCAATAATGTGTCTACAGGTGGTCCCAGTGATGTGCCTGCTGCCCCCCAATTAGTGTCTGCTGTCCCAGGTGCCCCCAATAATGTGTCTACAGGTGGTCCCAGTGATGTGCCTGCTGCCCCCCAATTAGTGTCTGCTGTCCCAGGTGCCCCCAATAATGTGTCTACAGGTGGTCCCAGCGATGTGCCTGCTGCCCCCCAATTAGTGTCTGCTGTCCCAGGTGCCCCCAATAATGTGTCTACAGGTGGTCCCAGCGATGCACCTGCTGCCCGAATCATTCGACTACAGATCTCACAGAAAACAAAATATTGACATGTCCATTTCAGTGTGAGATCCCATGGGGCCGCCACACGTGGATTTGTCCAACTGACAGGATCTCGAACCGCGGGCAGATCTTCATCAGAATCAGCAGAACTACGAGACCCCCGATGTGCTGAGGACTAAGCTGACAGATACTCCTGTGTAGGAGGCAGCCAAACAGTGGGGAATCCAGAAGAATTCCCATCTCTTGTGCAGTATTGTGTTTGCCCTGTAGGTGGCAGTACAACCATTACATTAGCAGGACAGATTCCTATCTTTTGCGCTGGCAGACCTGTAAGGATTCTCGGCCGCCCTGATGTGTAATAACAGCAGTGTGAATACTCATCCCGCTTTGTGCCCTTCTCCCCGGACCTTTCCCGGACTCACAAATCACATTAACAATCTGTTGAATGTTCCACGGTTTCCAGTCATGAATGCGTTCGCCGTACGCTGAGCGTGAAGACGCGTTACGTTATAGGTGGATCCCTACCGACGCTCCACACATTGGAGAGTTTGCATCTGCAGACAAGCAGTACAACGCCCTCCAACAGCCGAGGCCACGAAGTCGTTACTCATACGGCCTCATTTATTAAAGCTGGCTAAGAAAAATTGCGCAAAAGGACCGAACATTAACTCTATTAAACGGAAGAACTTTTTATCCGCCTATTTCCAGTGCAGAAAAACCTGCCAAGGCATGAAGGGGCACCTAGGAGGCCCAGGACTCTTCTCCCGGTGGGCGAGGGTTACTAGTACCGCCTTCTGTTGGTAGGTGGATGTCTGCGGACCCCTCTGAAGCGATACGCCCCCCGACATTGCACATTGTTCGCAGGAATCAGCCATCATAAAATAGGCGAAAAACTGGATAACTTGTTAAAAAAATCACTGGACCTGAACAGAACCTCCCAACGACGTCGGCTGCTGCTCCGCCTCAGGAGGGTCCGCAGACATTCACTAAGCAACAGAAGCCGCTACTAGTAACACCGCGCCCACCAGAAGAGTCCTGGCTCTATTTCGATACCCCCTTGTATTCACACTTGCCCCCACTTGATTTTGGTTGTTCAGCTCCAACCTCAGAGCTCATTCATGAGAATACCAAAGCCGCCATATCCGGCACATACCAGCGCCAAACACACGCCGCGGCCTATAACGGCGTCTACGCTGTTTATATCATTCCAACAGCCATTTTCCTGGACAGAGCAGATGTGAACGTGCCTCACACTACATGGAACCATCAACAACCTGCTGATGAAAAGCCTGTCATTCTTCTTGTGCCTGTTTAGTAATCTTAGAGTATAATGGTGCAAATGTAGCAGACGGTAACTTGACACCCAAAGGGGCACTAACGTTTCAGACCACTTCTGCTCACCTACTCGCTTGTGTTTGTCTCATCATTTCTGTAATGTACTTACATTAAAAATGTTGTTGCTTTACTGCTGAAAATTGCTTCAGAAGTGGCTGCCACTAGGGGTCTCCCTACCAGCTTCTCTACAATCCACTGTCTGTTGTAAGGTACAGAGCTTCTGTAGTAACAAGGATACAGAGACTATAAAACCTTCACTCCCTTATGTGATTAGAAAGTCGGGGGGAGATGTGCATCAAATTTCAGGCGCTGCCAGACCGGTGACTGTACAACCAGACTGACCGGTGTAAAGGATTCTTTTAACCCTTTCCAATCCAATTTGTATCCTGGTTTTCCTAGGGGGCTTACTCTTTTTCTGCCATTATACAACGGCGCTATCTGCTGGCTAAAGCCAGTACTGCATGAGGTGACACGTTGGATTGGCTCCAACAGCCTGAGAGGCTGGCAATATACAGTAAGAGAACCCCGACGGACGTCTTCCAACATCGGAGCTGTACAGCCTTAAATCATAATGTCTTCAGAGGTCAGACAGTGGATTGGAAAGGGTTAAGACGGCATCATCCTCAGGGTTGAGAGCGAGGTCCAAGTATTCTATGTGAGTATCTGAATTTTTGCCTGTAAAACTGTGAGGCTTCAGATGCTGCGCACTGCTGCGGGTCATCATGCATTTCCAAACACAGAACTACTTACCTCTAATGGCCGGGGGCGGCTCAGGGGACGCTCGTTTTTACAACTAAAAAGAATTAAAGATGTTAAACGATCAGGGATGGTCAACAACTGGCACTTATATGTACCGGCACTTATATATAGCGCCACTTATATGTACCGACACTTATATATACCGGCACTTATATATACCGGCACTTATATATACCGGCACTTATATGTATCGGCACTTATATATAGTGGCACTTATATGTATCGGAACTTATATGTACCGGCACTTATATATAGCGCCACTTATATGTACCGACACTTATATATACCGGCACTTATATATACCGGCACTTATATATACCGGCACTTATATGTATCGGCACTTATATATAGTGGCACTTATATGTATCGGAACTTATATGTACCGGCACTTATATATACCGGCACTTATATATAGCGGCACTTATATATAGCGGCACTTATATATAGTGGCACTTATATGTAGTGGCACTTATATGTAGTGGCACTTATATGTATCGGCACTTATATGTATCGGCACTTATATGTAGCGGCACTTATGTGTAGCGGCACTTATATGTACCGGCACTTGTATAAATCGGCACTTACACGTACCGGCACTTATATATAGCAGCACTTATACGTACCGACGCTTATATATAGCGACAATTATATGTACCGACAATTATATATAGTGACACTTATATATAGCGGCTCTTATATAAACCGGCACTTATATATACTGGCACTTATATATAGCAGCACTTATATGTACCGGCACTTATATATAGCGGCACTTATATGTACCGGCACTTATATATAGCAGCACTTATATGTAGCGGCACTTATGTGTAGCGGCACTTGTATAAACCGGCACTTATACGTACCGACACTTATATATAGTGACACTTATATATAGCGGCTCTTATATAAAGCGGCACTTATATATACCAGCACTTATATTTAGAGGCACTTATATGTAGCGGCACTTATATATACCGGCACTTATACATAGCGGAACTTATATATAGTGGCACTTGTACATACCGGCACTTATATTTAGCGGCACTCATATATACCTGCACTTATATGTAGCGGCACTCATATATAGCAGCACTTATATATACCGACACTTATATGTACCGGCACCTATGTATAGCGGCACTCATATATACCGGCACTTATATGTAGCGGCACTTATCTATACCGGCACTTATATATAGGGGCACTTATATATACCGGCACTTATACATAGTGGCACTTATATATAGCAGCACTTATATATAGCGGCACTTATATGTACCGGCACTTATATATAGCGGCACTTATATGTACCGGCACTTATATATAACAGCACTTATATGTACCGGCACTTATATATAGCAGCACTTATGTGTAGCGGCACTTATATGTACCGGCACTTGTATAAACCGGCACTGATATATAGCAGCACTTATACGTACTGACGCTTATATATAGCGGCAATTATACGTACCGACACTTATATATAGTGACACTTATATATAGCGGCACTTATATATAGCAGCACTTATGTGTAGCGGCACTTATATGTACCGGCACTTATATATAACAGCACTTATATGTACCGGCACTTATATATAGCAGCACTTATGTGTAGCGGCACTTATATGTACCGGCACTTGTATAAACCGGCACTGATATATAGCAGCACTTATACGTACCGACGCTTATATATAGCGGCAATTATACGTACCGACACTTATATATAGTGACACTTATATATAGCGGCACATATATAGCGGCTCTTATATAAACCGGCACTTATATATACTGGCACTTATATTTAGAGGCACTTATATATACCGGCACTTATACATACCTGCACTTATATGTACCGGCACTTATATGTAGCGGCACTCATATATAGCGGCACTTATACAGACTGACACTTATATGTACCGGCACTTATATGTAGCGGCACTCATATATAGCGGCACTTATACATACCAACACTTATTTGTACCGGCACCTATGTATAGCGGCACTCATATATACCGGCACTTATAAGTAGCGTCACTTATATATACCGGCACTTATATATAGCGGCACTTATCTATACCGGCACTTATATATAGTGGCACTTATATATAGGGGCACTTATATATAGGGGCACTTATATATACCAACACTTATATATAGCGGCACTTATATATAGCGGCACTTATATATACCGACACTTATATATACCGGCACTTTTATATACCGACACTTTTATATACCGGCACTTATATATACCGGCACTCCATTCACTTTCAATAGGACTGATGAGTTATCCAAGTGGCGCACGCTCGGGTATTCCATCAGCGCCATTGGAGTGAATGGAGCACTGACTCTGCATGCTCGCCCGGCGCTCCCTCTGTGCTGATATGGAGAAGCGACCCCCCAGAGACAGAATGGGACACAAGAGTTCCATTCTCAAGATTGGCAAGGGTCTCAATGGTGAGACCCCCACCGATCTGCACGTTAACTCTGTGGATGGAGGACAACTTAAAATTCTACAACAGCCCCTTTAAGTGTCAAGTTGACATTTACTACATCTGCATTTTAAAAGTAGAGCTACCTTTAGAGGTAAGTGGAGATTTTATGGCTTCTTTAGGCTAGAAAGTATCAGTTTTACAATTCTGAACCCTGGAGACCTGATGCAGACCCTCCAGTGCACATCTGTAACAAGCCCCCAACTATCATTCATAGTGCTAGTCTTATCAGGGGCATTTGGGGTCCCTCTAGGCTCCAAGTGCTTCCCCCGGACCCCCATACCTACACACCCCTGCAGCCCACCCCGCTGTGATTACAGCTCGCTGCCTCTCCATCGCTACAAGCAGAGTTGGTCTCCTTCGTGTTTGAGGTTTTCTTGGTGAAATAAGTTTGTTAGTGTTTACCCAGAATGCCCTGGGCCCTCATGCTATACAACGGTTGCATTTTCATGACAGACCGGACCCCCGGCCAGCACAGACTCGAGACGCTGCAACATGAAAGACCCAAAGTTATCAGATCTAGAGACTTCACCCGAAGTGCTCCTATTTACCCTCCTGTTACCTCCGGTAAATAGGGCTGCGCTAACATTGAGGTCGCACCACATGTGTGTCCGGGCCGGGCTCCAGGGGCCACTGGAACTCACAATCTGTGTAAACAAGTGCTGGAAGGGTTTTGGATGTTTCTAGGCTGGAATTAAATCATTTAGCGACTGGCGCTCTCCTCGAGAAGACCTCGGGGAACATGTTTACTTAAGTGCGAGATTGGCACAGCATTGTGAGGATGGCGCCGAGCGCGACCGTATTTCTTCGACATTCTCACGAGTGAATGCACAAAAAAAGGCTAAATGATGGCCAAAGTTTGTTAGTCCTACGACTGTCATGTAGCGGTGATCATCCATATGTGTATGTGCATGTATGTAGCTATACGTGTGCGTGCTTCCATGTGTGAGCGAGCGTACAGGGCGCATATTTAGGCCAGATTCACATAAGAATATATGAGAAATTGTTAACTAGTCGCTTCATTCCAGCTCACCTAAAAGTAGTCGCTGATTCATTTTATATATAATTATCTTCTGGTTTAAACAAGTAGTCATTGTCTTCCAAGGACTGGCCAACACTTTGCAGGGAGGTGAGCACTTGTTCTGTCCTTGCCGATTGGCTCCTCCCTCTTTTGAATAGTCTTCCCTCCCACTTAATGCTCATTGGGCCCAATGTCCACGGGTGGATTTGATTTGCAGAATTTGCGTGGGGCACCCGTGCAGGAGATCCACAAATCATACTGCCCATAGAGAAGTATGAGCGTCCGCAAATGGATCTAAGCACGCAGATTTGTTTTGCGTTATCGTTGCGTTTTTTTTAGCGCAAATGTCAATAGGACTTTCTAATGTTAAAAACGTAAGTAAACATCGTAAATTTGTGTTTTGCGATTTTTGTGCGGTGCGTTTTTAACATTAGAAAGTCCCAGTGACATTTGCGTAAAAAAAACAAAACGAATGGGTAGGAGCCCTAAGAGGGACTGGATGCCTTTCTAGAGCGCTATGATATTACAGGATATAGACATTGGGTGACCAGCGGGGTTGCTGACTAGGGTCTTGGAATCAGGGAGGAACTCAATTGTTGATCCAGGGATTACTCTGGCCACCATTATGGAGCCGGAAAGGAATTTTTCCCCAAAAAATGGGCTAATTGGCTTCTGCCTCATTGTTTTTTTTTGCCTTCCTCTGGATCAACAAGGGAGGTGGAAACAGTCTGAACTAGATGGATATTGTCTCCCTTCAGCCTAACATACTATGTAATCTGGTAGAAACCTGTGGTACTTCTGCAGCAGCCGAGGAGCTAGCAGGGTAGATAAAGGCCTTGTACCGGGCCCTAACCTCTCCTCCCCTGGGGGTAGCACGGGACCCGACCACGTTACTGCTGTGGAAGGTAATAGGGAAAAGTAACCAGAAGTTACCTGTAGTCTTTCTTGTCACTCATGATGCCACCATTCCGTCCTCTGTGATGAACCTTAACGGTAGAATAAAGTAGTCCACACACAGGGAAACTGTCACATATATGCGGCGCAAGAGCACCTCGCTGAGCACGGGTGCAGGGTGACGTTCACACCTTATGCAGTTTGTAGTACAGCCGTGTAGTGTCCAAGAGCAACATCCTGGCCCCCTCCATAATTGCCATACATGTTCTGTCTCATGTGGATGCACTGTGCAGAGCGGTCATGTCTATTTTCTGTATGTGTGTTGCACAGCTGCAGCGTCTGAAGGGTTAACTCCCATAAAATCATTGCCTGTCAGCTCTGCTGCTGAATGTATCTATCTTACTGTGTCATGTGGTATAAGAAAAGGTATAAATAGGAGTGTCTGAGAGCGGGAAAAGGTCTTCTTCATTCTGTGTTGGAGCAGGGTTCCATCTTACCTGCTGCTCGGAGCTAACACAGAGCCGCATGGGAGCGCCATCAGCTTCCATGTTGGTGAAGATGGAGGAAGAGGAACGACATCCCGTAGCATATGGAGTACGGATGTAGAGGAGTAAACACCGTCCAGAGAGAGAGAGAGCGCACCTAACCCAAATTGCTATTTAAACAGATCCCCGTTCATATTGCGGCAGTTATTTTCCCTGATCACCACACAGAGGTACGTGATTTTGACCCCCACGCAGAGAATGTGCACGGTGCATTTAAACTAAGTCGTCTTCTAAGTAATTTTGTCTTGCCAGAGAGTATGTGGAGAGGAACTTGTCTTTTTGCCTCCTCCGGAGTATATTTCATGTTCAGGTCCGGTGACATATAGATAACGTGGACTATAGGGCCGTATTGTTCCTGTGTGTTTTCCTCCCAACCTCTGAGCTTCTGTCTGTAACTGCTGCCATCAATGTACCTGTAATTACCTGTTTTGCAAAGTTAAACTAAGTAAAATTTTACCGGGCCCTTAACCGTTCCAGAGGACCCGATGTACGAAACACTTGTCCAGTGTTTGTTAATCTGCCATGTATGAATGCTGGTGTTTGGGATGGTGTGGTCATGAACTGACAACTACTACCCCCCTCATCCTGAGGACTACTGGCCCTATCCGATCCTGTGGTAACTCCCTCCGGGACCAGGAGTTGGTGCTTGAATAGCGGGTCATTGCCTGCAGTTTCCTATGCCTGGGTGTTGCATGAGTTAGCGTCTCTAACTGGACATTGGTATACTACACATGCACTGTATGTCTTGTCCGTGCGGCACAAAAGCACAACGCTCAGCACGGGAGCAGGATACTGTGCACACTGATGGTAAAAGTAGTACACCATGCTATGCTGGTCAGTGAGCACCACTCCAGAAAGATAGAAGCCTGTTCGTAACCTAACAGGGAAGTGAAAGGTCCCTGCCCAAAAGCGGAGTCATCGCCTTGATAAAGGCAGCCCCACTGTCTTCTTCCTGGGACCTGACTATCCCTATAGGAATCCCTGGAGAAATGAACCGACACAGCGAAGCAATACAATAAAGATAACAAAAATACAACTGAAAGGAAACCGCAGCACTTATCTGGATACAGAGCAAATCACCCAGCACAGAGGAACACCACTCTTCAACTACTTGTCTATGGAACTGAATAAGCTGCAGGGAATAAAGGGAGGGGTAAGAATATAATGCTCTCCACACCTGATGATTAGAACAGCAATTTTGGAACCTCTAATAGTCAGCATGCACCCATGCAGCATAGAGAGAAAGCAACCAGCAGTCTCTGCAGAATGTGTATTAACCCTGGTTCTGCATAACAAGACGACAGGTCTGAGCCTGCATCGAGGCCACCATGCCACGATGCTGTTGTGACCCAGAAGACGCAACAGAAACTTATAGACAAATGGTGAATTACAACTAGAGAAGGTGGCATGACATGGAGGGTACTTGGGGTATTCCGGACAATCCACAGTCTTACATAGTAACATAGTAACATAGTATGTAAGGCCGAATGAAGACATTGTCCATCTAGTCCAGCCTGTCTATCCTACTGTGTTGATCCAGAGGAAGGCAAAAAACCCCAAGGCCAGAAGCCAATTAGCCCTTTTGGGGGAAAAATTCCTTCCCGACTCCCTAATGGGAATCAGACTGTTCCCTGGATCAACCCCTAATAGTTCCTACCTGCCTGTATACCAGGATTGACACTTAACCTAATATTTATATCCTGTAATATACTTCTTCTCCAGAAAGAGATCAAGTCCCCTTTTAAACTCCTCTATGGATTTTGCCATCACCACTTCCTCAGGCAGAGAGTTCCACAGTCTAACTGCTCTTACAGTAAAGAACCCCTTTCTGTGTTGGTGATGAAACCTGCTTTCCTCTAATAGTAGCGGATGTCCTCTTGTTACCGTCGTGGTCCTGGGTATAAACAGACCATTGGAGAGATCCTTGTATTGTCCCCTCATGTACTTATACATGGTTATTTGGTCGCCTCTTAACCTTCTTTTTTTTAGAGTAAATAGTCCCAATTTGGATAGCCTCTCAGGGTATTCCAGTCCCGTCATTCCATGTATTAGTTTGGTTACCCTTCTTTGAACCCCCTCCAATACTGTAACATCTTTCCTGAGCACCGGTGACCAGAACTGTACGCAGTATTCCATGTGAGGTCTGACAAGTGCCTTATATAGTGGGAGGATAATGTTCTCATCCTTCACCCCTATACCACTTTTAATACACCCCAAGACTTTATTTGCCTTTGCAGCAGCTGACTGGCATTGGTTACTCCAGTTTAGTCTATTATCCACTAATACCCCCAGATCCTTTTCCATATCACTTTTCCCCAGCGGTACCCCATTAAGTGAATATTGGTGACATCCGTTCCTCCTGCCCATGTGCATAGTCTTACATTTTTCAACATTGAACTTCATTTGCCATTTTTCTGCCCAAGCCCCCGGCTTATCCAGGTCCGTTTTCTGTGTGATCCTGCTCCCGGCGACTGTCTCTCTCTCCAACTCTTTACCAATCAACACTCATGCTTCTGCTGTCTTTCTCTCGCCAAGCAGCGGTCCTTCCTTCTCATTCAGTACTTAGTGGTGGCACTGGCATATCCTGGGTAGACTGGTCCCAGGCCACACAGAAAGGAATCACTCAGCTTCCCCCATTCTCGCCTTACACAGGCCGATCACTGAAGTGTGGATGTCAGATTTCTCTCACTTGCAAGACTAACTCACCAACACTCTCATAGACTGCTTCTCTGATCCTCCGCCTGACTTGCTCACTCACTCCTGACTCTCTTGCAAACAAATATATAGGACATAGTCACATGACACACAGCAATGATACATTTTCCAGAAATAACCCAGACATCAACCCATTCAGTGCTACAGAGGTGCAATACACATAACTCTGATGCAATCCACAATTAAAGCCCTCACAGGACAATGGGACGAGAAAAACATATAACATTATGGAGGGGCCCCACTAACTCTGGGTCACTACAGTTCCCCCTACTTAGAAAAAGCTGATCCCAGCACCTCTTAAAACAGAGTGTAAAATCTGGAGTGGGAACTTCTCAGTGTTCTACTCATTAACAGCTTAAGAACCATCTACACAGTCTTGTGCAATGGCCGAGACAAGGCGCGCTAAAGTGAGGGAGACCACAAGGTTGACACGGGTGACTCTATGGTCTCGCCCAACAATGGCACCAAAAGTGCTCTGCTCAGGGGTTGTGCAGCAACCCAGGGAACGTACCGTGGTACGCCTACAGAAAGGCCTGTTTTGTTACGCTTGATGCCAGTACTCCAATAGGACCCTCAGGATGCAATGCCGATGAAATAATTGAGACAAGTCCAATAGCTTGAGATACTAATCTGGGAGTACACAGATTTACTGAGGCTGGTATTTAGCAAAGCAGTTGAATATACAACTTCCAATACTTGAAATGGTACAAGAAGGTGCAGCAGTATGCAGTAGATTAAACACAGTGTAGGACACAGCAATATTGACTTGCTTAAAGGGGTTGTCTCGCGCCGAAACGGGTTTTTTTTTTTCAATAGGCCCCCCGTTCGGCGCGAGACAAACCCAAGGGATGGGTTAAAAATATATATATATATATTACTTACCCGAATCCCCGCTCTGCGACGACTTCTTTCTTCCTTCTCCAAGATGGCCACCGGGATCTTCACCCACGATGCACCGCGGGTCTTCTCCCATGGTGCACCGTGGGCTCTGTGCCGTCCATTGCCGATTCCAGCCTCCTAATTGGCTGGATTCGCACACGTGACGGGGCGGAGCTACGATGACAACGCGGGACCAGCTCTCCGGCACGAGCGGCCCCATTCACCACGCAGAAGACCGGACTGCGCAAGCGCGTCTAAAAACGCCAGAAGACAGCGAATTTAGACGGATCCATGGTGACGGGGACGCTAGCAATGGAGCAGGTAAGTGAATAACTTCTGTATGGCTCATAATTAATGCACGATGTATATTACAAAGTGCATTAATATGGCCATACAGAAGTGTATACCCCACTTGCTGCCGCGGGACAACCCCTTTAAGAACTGACTTCAATGCTCTCTCCTTTACTCTCTCTGAACTGATCTGAGAGACAATTTCCCCATTAGTTGTCTGGACTGAAGGGATGACTTAAGCTTAGTGAAGTGTAGATGAAGCGGAGTTGAAAGAGGCTGTTAGACTAATCCTGGCTTTGAATTCCCTGGGTAGTTCTGACTCACTGTAATTAGAAGACCAACCTCGAAAAGTCACTTCTCCTCTCTGCTCTGGAACCTCAAGGGAGCAGAATGAAACCTCGCTCGACCCTAGGAAAACAACGTGTTGCAACTGTCTGCTCTTGCTTGTGCACGTGCCTCCTCCTCTCCAACACGACCTGACTGCAACCTCTCTTCGCTCACTCCTGGCTGAGTCTGCCTAACTGCTCACTGACTCCTCCTTTTAGCCCCTATCTTTCTTTCCCGCACTTTATGGAGTCCTCTGACTCTGTATAGGAACTTGTGTTGTGGCTTTCTACACCAGTGAGTTTGAATCTGACTATCAGCCCATGAGAGACCAGCTGACATTAGAGCTAAGCTCTAGGCTTAGTGGAGAGAAGGGGAGAAACAGTGTCTCTCCTACAGACGTCACCTTCTATGTCCAAGGACGGCACATAGACAGGTGAGACAGGGCAAGTGTTGGTGTGAATGTTCTGTAGGACCTGCTGGGCCATAGTGCAGGAGTTTGAAAAAGAAACCCAGGAAGATAAGTTCTACCAAATCCTTCCTGCACGATGTGTTCACTACATGCAGGAAAGATACATCAGGTCTCATCTTTTATCGGCCGTACAATTAATGACCAAGAAAAGAGCTTGTGAAAACCAAACCACTGGAATCCATTGAAATCAGCTGTTTCTCTTTGTCCTGTTATGCAGTCATGATTCTGACAGCTGCAAAGGGGAGAAAAGAAGGTTCACTTGATAAAGCCCTTCGTGCTCTTTCACACGAGCGTTTTTGTGACGCAATGTAGGCGCGCCCAAAAATTCTGCCTATTAGAACCCATGGATTCCTATGGAAACATGTAGACGGAGGAATTTTAGCTGCACCCAAATAGCCTCCGCTAAAAAAAGGACCTCTGCGACTGAAATTCAATAACTCAACTCCTCTGCTGCGTGAAAAGGAAGGACCTGACCTATTTTTGGTGCGCTGGTTGCAGTAATTTCCATATACTTCCCTGGCAGACTATACGAGATGGTCAGCAAATGGAGAATGAGGGATTCCCTTACTGGGGAGAGAAGGGTTACCCTGCAGAATGTAATTACACTGACTCTCATTATGCCTTTTAGCCCTTAATCTGCCCAGTAGCGGCACAAACGTTAATGGATAGTTTAAGGGCTAAAAGGCATAATGACAGTCAGTGTAATTGCTTCATGCAGGGTAACCCTTCTCTCCCTACTACAGGGGAAGTCCCCACGGCATGGAGAGAGGGAGCAGGGCTGGAGTGGTTCCCCAAGGTAATCCCCCATAGCGGTGGAGAGAGGGGGAGGTACTAGAGTGGCAGGGTAGAGACAGTGGAGCTAGAGGGGACTCACCAAGGGAATCCTCCTATAGCAGAGAGAGGGGGAGGGGCTGGAGGGGACACACCTCTAGAGCCACCCTCTCTCTCCCTGCTATGGGTGATTCCCTCGGGGAGTTCCCTCTAGCACCATGGGTACTAACAGGATCTAATCGGGATATTTATAACTTGCTGTATGGGACATTGGGGCTACTGCTGCAAGCTCCCTTTTTTTCTCTCTCTCTCTCGCCCCCAAACTCCTGAACAGCAACGCTGGGAATGGGTGATTTTAATCAGGACTTGTGTACACAAAAATCATCCATTCACAGGTTTTTGTGTGCAGTTAGCCCCGTAGCTCCCTCTTGTGAAAGAGCCCATAGTCTGCTGCCTGAGTTGTGTGTTGTCTGTTTCCCTTCAGATGGGTGATGCCTTGGTCTGGTCTGAACTATGCCTTCTGTCCGTAGGTGTGTGCATGCTCTAATCCCCTCTACCTGTCTTGTGTGGTGTGGCTGTGGTGTTCTGTCTGTCATCTACCTGTGTCTATTGTCCTACTCTCATTTAGGGATCATTTAGGCCGTACATGATGTAGGACCAACCTTATCAGGATGATCACTCTGCTTGCAAATACGGTCCACCTAGAATAATATGTTGGTGAGGGAAAGCACTTTTATGGTATAGCAGAGTCATGTGTCACCATACCCTTCATACTACGTCCGCCTCTTCTGATCTCTCCCCATTCCCTCTTCTAACCCAAGCAACAAAAAAAAAACTGATACTGTATATTTTGGCCCCAACAGCCATTTTATTTAACATTAAAGGGGTTGTCCCGCGGCAGCAAGTGGGTCTATACACTTCTGTATGGCCATATTAATGCACTTTGTAATGTACATTGTGCATTAATTATGAGCCATACAGAAGTTATCAAAAGTTTTTCACTTACCTGTTCCGTTGCTGGCATCCTCGTCTCCATGGTTGCCGTCTAATTTTCACCGTCTAATGGCCAAATTAGACGCGCTTGCGCAGTCCGGGTCTTCTTCTCTTCTCAATGGGGCTCCGTGTAGCTCCGCCCCGTCACGTGCCGATTCCAGCCAATCAGGAGGCTGGAATCGGCAATGGACCGCACAGAAGCCCTGCGGTCCACGGAGGTAGAAGATCCCGGCGGCCATCTTCAACCGGTAAGTAAGAAGTCACCAGAGCGCGGGGAGTCAGGTAAGCGCTGTGCTGTGTTCTTTTTTAACCCCTGCATCGGGGGTTGTCTCGCGCCGAACGGGGGGGGGGGGGGTGGGGTTGGAAAAAAAAAAAAAACGTTTCGGCGCGGGACAACCCCTTTAAATATGATAAACTCAGATCAAAATTCTATTAAATCCTAGGGGAGGTCCTTCGAGCTACAAAATCTGCTGCTCAAAAGTACCACCAATTGCAGACGGCAAACAAATCGGGGCATGCTCTAATTCTGTGCGGGGCACATGAAAGAGCCGGCATCTTATGCCGTGAAATGAATTAATGAGACGGCATGGGACGAGCGACAAGGGGGATAGGAATGGGTTAAAGGAGAAGCGAGCGAAGGTGGGCGGAGCTAGGACAGGAAAGGGAAAAGGGGAGAAGAAGGAAGTGGAGCTCAGTGCAGCGGTGAACAGCGTGGAAGAAGGAGCTAAGAAGAGAAGCAGAAGGAACAAGCAGCCAGTTTGAGGAAAAGAAGGAAGAAGGAATTTTTCACAAGCACAGAAGACTGTTTTTTTCTACAAGCAAGCGGAAGAAGAGACCGGGGAAAGAAGTCCAGTCGAGTGGAAGAAGGAAAGAAATCGGGAGTCGGAGACAGCGTGAGCGGCAGCGGGAGAAGAACAGAAGATGGAGGAGCTGAGAACACAAATAAAGCAGGCGGTGCGGGAAGACGGCACAGCATGGCTGGAAGACTTACTGCGATCCTGCAGAGCCGAGTCGGAGTCTGGAATCCCTGCGGCGTCAGAGGCACCGGAGAAGGAAGCGGAGAGGAGCGCAGCCCAAGAGCGCGAAGAGGAGCGTGGCCGTCCGAAGAGGCGAAGAAATCCCCCAGCGAGGCTCAGCCCGAGCCCGGCGGCAAAACGGCGCAGCGACAGAACGAGCAGGGGCGACGAGAGAGCGAAGGAGTCTGGAGCGGTCGGCAGGAAGAAGGCGCCAAATTCAAACCGCGCACCGGAAGTAGCGCGTGCAAGGAGCCAGCGGTCACCAACGGTCGGGAGCATGGAGCGGAGGACGGGTCTGTCAGCGGCAGCGGGATCCGGAGCGACTGAGCAGCGCGCTGTCGGGCGCAGGACGACACGGACCGGAGGAGGTGAGGAGCGGAGCAGAGCGGAGGAAGCGTCGGGGAGCGCGCGGTATGGCCGCAGGCTCAGGCAAGATGGCGGCGCCGCGTGTAGAGTAGAGCAGGTAGGAGCGTAAGGGGGAGGGGCCACCTCAGCTTGGAGGGAGACAAGGCGTAGGGGGTTAGTCGCCAGGGGGGGCACAGGGGGGAGGGAGCCAAGTAGCCCATCGCATAGTGAGTGTAGCAACGCAAGCAGCACAGCACGCAGCGCGTTAGCGGCACGTAGAGGGGGGGTCAGCCCGCGGGAGTGCAGTGAGAGCCTGCGGTATCGCCGCAGCCCCGTTCTGGCATCGGGCCATAGGGTAATTAACCCTTTGTATACCTCTAGTTCTGAGGGGTCCGTTTATGAGCAGCAAACCTGTCCACGGCCAGCATCCCACGACCTTACCCACGAGGTTTCACAGCGCCATAGGCAAGGTGACCTCCGGCCATCGAGAGGTGAGCCCGCCTCCAGTAGGTCCCATAGACTTTGTTATGTGAACCCCAAGTATGTGTTCACGGCCGCTAACCCTTCTGGTTACTCTTCCCATAGCCCCGCAAGCCACACCGGTAGCAGACGCCAGGGGCAAAATGCTAGGCGCAGGCAGAAGGAAAGGAGTGGTAGAGAGGGCTTCGCGCGCGACAGTGACAGCGAGCTAGGTAGGGTAGGCCCAGAGCGCGGTAGGGAAGCTTTTAGAGAGCGTGAGGCGCGCAGAGGCGATAGGCGTAGGGCGCGTCAGGCGTTTTACCAGCAAGAGAGCCAACGTCAGCCGGTGGCGGCGTCATCAACCATCCCGAGCGGGGATTACATACGCCGCAGGAGGCACAAGGACGAGCAGGAGCGGCCATATGGGGGCTATCCCGGAGCTACACAAGCAGGAGCGGCGCAGAGGGCTACACGTTCGAGGGATCGGCAGCCATCAAACAGACAGGACAGCAGGACCGGGAGTCGACTGGCGGGGACCACGCCCTTGGCGATGCCGGAGGTCGGTCGAGCCAGTGAGTGTGACTATAAAAAAGCTTGGTTTAATGTGATGGATCCCGCGAGAGCAGCGGACAAAAAAAGATTTGGTTACAGTTTTAAAGTCTTTATTGACCAAGGTTGATTCAAGCGCAGCGGGGGGCGAGGGCCCAGCTGCGGTTGAGATGGTTTCTGAAACAGATCCGTTGGAAGGTTTGAGATATGCGGATTCGCTATTTTGTGGTGTTGCCCCATTAGGGGTCGGTTTAACTGATGATATGTTGGAGAAAATCCGCAAAGGTGTATACGTTGATATTTGGTCGTTGTTATCTGCGGATCATGTTACTGTGGATAAGGAAAGATTAGCCGAACGCAACACGGAAAAGAAGCAAAAGGTTGCAAAAACGTTCGGTAATTGGTTACAGGCCTTTTCCGTGTTGGCTTATGTTGTTTGTCAACATCAGCCGAACAAAGGCCCTGAATTAATGGTTTATTTGAATACGATTTTCAGTGCTTACAAATTACACGGCGGGACCGCGTGGTGGCGGTATGATGAGGATTTTCGGCGCCGTGTATCGGGTGTGAGCCATGTTAGCTGGGCGTCAAAAGCGACTGACGTGTGGATCCAGTTGATCTTGTCACAGCGTCCGCAAAAAGCGCCTTTTCAAGGGGGAGCCGCGGGGGGAAATCAACAGCCCGCTGCGGCCGCAACCCGACCTAACGGCTCATGTTGGCTCTTCAACGAGGGCCACTGCAGATTTCACGCCTCCTGCAGGTACAGGCACGAGTGCTCTGTCTGCGGAGGGCAACACGCGGCGATTCGCTGTTTCCGAAAGCAGAGAACGCCAGCAGTGGCGGGTGCCAGTGGAGCAACGAACACCGGTGAGAAGCAAGCGCCTGCTTCCATGGTTAGACAAGTACCACAGGAGGCAGGAAGCAAAAATCCTTGAGCAAGGTTTTTCTACTGGTTTTGTTATTCCTTTTGTTGAGCAGTCAGCCGTCACGTTATCTCGCAATTTAAAGTCCGCGGTTGAAAATCGAGAGCTCGTAATTGAAAAATTGTTTAAAGAGGTAGAAATGGGGCGCATGGCGGGCTCTTTCCCTGAACCGCCTTTTCCCAATTTACGTGTGTCTCCGCTGGGTTTGGTACCCAAAAAGGAGACGGGCAAGTTCCGTCTGATCCATCATTTGTCCTTCCCAAAAGGGGAGTCGGTGAATGATGGTATTTCAAAAGAGCAAGCCTCAGTGGTTTATACGTCTTTTGATCACGCGGTTCGTTTGGTTACCAAGGCAGGCGAGCGGGCGCAATTGGCGAAAACGGATATCGAATCCGCTTTCCGCTTATTGCCGGTTCACCCGGATTGTTTTCACCTTTTGGGTTGCATGATCGATAATTTCTTCTTTTATGACATGTGCCTGCCCATGGGTTGCTCGATTTCGTGTAATTTTTTCGAGCTGTTTAGTTCCTTCCTGGAATGGATCCTTAGGTATGAAACGGGTATCACGTCGGTGACGCATTATTTAGACGATTTCCTGTTTATCGGTACAGAAGCGTCCGGTGTTTGCGGGTTTTTGTTGAATACTTTCCAGGATCTCATGCAGCGGGTGGGGGTCCCGTTGTCGGCGGAAAAGACAATGGGCCCCGTGACTTGTTTAACCTTTTTGGGCATTGAAATTGACACGGCTGAAATGGTTTTTCGGTTACCAACGGAAAAAATAGCACGGCTACGACAAGCAGTAGCGGACGTGGAACGGTGTAAAAAAGCCACTTTGCGCCAGTTTCAGGTTCTCATGGGGCTGCTCAACTTTGCATGCAAGGTCATCCCCATGGGCCGCGCGTTTTCTAGAAGGTTGTCTTTAGCTACGGCGGGGGTCAGCGAGGGCCACCATTTTATTCGGGTCACGCGCGGGATTAGAGATGATTTGCATATGTGGAGGGTTTTTTTGGAAACTTTCAACGGGCAAGTGTTGTGTCAAAAGGAGGAATGCTCCGGGGACGACGTCAACCTGTTTGCTGATGCGGCCGGTTCGGACGGTTTTGGAGTGATATTTAAAGACCAATGGTACAGGGAGTCCTGGCCAAGGTCGTGGATACAGCATCAGCTGGTAAAAAACATTACGTTACTGGAATTCTTCCCGGTGGTGGTGGCCCTGGAGCTGTGGGGAGCGAAGCTCCAGGACAGCAAAATTTGTTTTTGGTCAGACAACGCGGCAGTTGTACGAATTATCAACAAACAGTCTTCGGGGTCTCAGCCGGTGTTGGCTTTATTGAGACACGTCGTGCTGATTTGTTTGCAACGGAATATATATTTACGCGCGAAGCACGTGCCGGGGTTTTTGAACGGAGCAGCTGACGCACTCTCTCGTTTTCAGATGGACTTGTTCAGGGAACGGCACCCGCGGGCGGAGACCGTGGGGTTACGTTGCCCGCTTTTCTTATGGAGCCTAGTCGAGAGGAGTTGTTGAAGCTGGTGGAAGCGTCGGTTTCAAAGGGAACATGGAGAAGTTATAATACGGTCTGGTCTGCATGGTTGGCATTCACAGGTGGCCGCGTTGCGGGGGGCTCCGTTGCGCGCGGGGCAGTAATGGATATGTTATCCGCGCTACGATCTCGTCGAGCGTCATTTGACGTCGCCAAGAAACATTTGGCGGGTGTCGCATTTTTGTTGAAGTTGCACGGGATAGAGGACGTGACAAAGGACTTTGCCATCCGGCAAATATTGCGCGGGTGGAAAAAGGACAAGCGGCGGGTGGATCCCCGCCGGCCCATTACGTACAATTTATTATGCAAGCTGCTGGACGTTTTGGAAACCACGTGCGTTAATGCAGAGGAAGCGTTGTTATTTAGAGCAGCATTCCTGTTAGCTTTTTTCGCAGCATTAAGGATCAGCGAGCTAGTTCCCGCAAGTAAGAAAAAAGAGGGAGGCCTCCTCTTTAATGACGTGCTACTTTTAAACGATACTTTACGTGTGCGCGTCAGTCGGTCAAAAACGGACATCTATGGCAGAGGCGAATGGCTGTCAATTGGCAGCCTGGGTGCACGTTGGTGTCCGGTGGACACGGTTAGGAGTTATTTGGCTTCAAGAGTCACAAGCGGGCAATTTTTGGTTCATGCATCAGGTCTTCCGCTTACTCGTTTCCAATTTTCGTCAGTGTTACGCGCGTCTTTGCGCAAGGTAGGCCTAGAGGCTTCGGAGTTTGGCACTCATTCTTTCAGAATAGGTGCGGCAACGACGGCCGAGTTAGGCGGGATGAACGAAGTAGAAGTAAAAAGGTTGGGAAGATGGAGGTCTCAGGCATATAAATCATATGTGAGGCCAGATCTGATGGTTATATGAATTTTTCGTCGGCCGTGAAATTTTTCTTTTGCTTGTTAGGTTTTTTCCTAGCCATTTCGAGGTTTTTCTTGTGTTTTTTCTGTGCTTACTTCCAGCTGCGGAGCCGTGGAAGGTATGGATCATAGGACATTCCTACATTTACTGGGCTGAAAAGAGAGCAGCCGTACGGCCGGCAGGTCGGAGTCTGAATTTAACCGGAACTGCCGTAAATTGGCACGGAGTCCGAGGGCTTCAATGGCCTAGTTTGTTACGGATTGTTATGGACATCAGCAGGTTGACCCCCCGAAGAGTCGTACTGGTTGTTCATGCCGGGGGGAATGACCTAGGAAGGATGAAAATGAGAGACTTACTGGTCATCATGAAGCAAGACTTGCTAAGGTTCCGGGATTGCTTCCAAGAAGGAATTTTGGTTTGGTCGGATATAGTGGCCAGAAGGAGTTGGCGAGGAGTGCGCGATCCGGAAGCGATAGACAGGGTCAGGAGATTAATCAACTTAAAAATTTCAAAGTTTGTACAGTCACTAGGCGGCATCGCTATCAGACATTGGGAGTTGGAAGAAAAGGAGAGAGGAGCACTCAGAGATGATGGAGTCCACCTGAGCGATGTCGGTATGGACACTTTTCTTTCGGGTTTGCAAGATGGGGTGGAGATGGCTTTGGCACGAGTTGGTGGGGTGGGGCGTCATGCGTAGGAGTAAACGACGCATTCCGCGTGGCCTGGAGTTTTTTCCATGCTGGAGAAGGAGAGTCGAGGAAGGTTAGCAGCCAAGGACCTGGGCTCACGAATTTCCTCGGGACTATTGTGGACTCAAAGTTGGACGTTTACGGCATGGAAAAGGTTTTTTCTCATAAAGGTTTTCTTAATTGAATAAAGTTTTTGATAAGCGTTGGTTTAATAAAGCTGTGGCCTACCCCACAATTTTACCCAACAGAAGGTCTAATGGTTATTTTAGTTATGTTAGTTAAGTAAGCGAGCATAGAGGTAAGGTTATTTGTCGCTGGTCCCACGGGAGCAGGTGAGTGTCACGTTGCTCTCTGCAGGTGCTCGGGTCGGGACCCGCTGCGAGAATTCTCACAGCCGGATCCGACCCGGCAGTCTGCAGGCAGCCTAAATTCCCTTTTCAAATTTGCTCTCTCTCAACGGACCCTCAAAACATATAACTCACCTTTTGCTTTATTATGCAAACGTACTGTCATCCCAGCTGCCCGCTGATCACCTGCCGCCAACTGGCCCCTCAAAATAGGTCCCCCATTCAGAATAGCAAATCAAGTCAAAGGGGCGTCCACGCTGACACAGTTGAAGGATAAGTCGGTAACCTTGTCACCGCTCCCCTCTCACACCGAGTTAACAAGTCCCTAACGCTGCCCAACAATGTCTTTAGGTCCCCCTCCCCCCCACCCACCCACTTTGGCTAATGTAAGACCCCAGTGGAAAGACCAAACACCCCTGATCTGCCCCTTTCCCCATTACAGCTAACAAAACCAAATTGTGTGACAGCATCTGTGAGCCCATCAGCCACTAACCTGGAAGCCAGTCGATGTGTGCTTGGGACTGTTGGACCCTCATCCGCTTGCTCCATAGGTCATTGCTGATGTTTTCTGATTTTCTCAGGGCCCGATGCAGGGGATGCTTTGGGTCCTGAGAAATTCATACATAGAATGGTAGACGTGGAAGGGACCTCCAGGGTCATCGGGTCCGACCCCCTGCTCAGTGCAGGATTCACTAAATCATCCCAAATATCTGTCCAGTCTCTGAAGACTTTCATTTAAGGTGAACTCACCACCTCCTGTGGTAACCTGCTCCACTCATTGATCACCCTCACTGTCTAATATCTAATCTGCGTCTTCTCCCTTTCAGTTTCATCCCATTGCTTCTAGTCTTTCCTTGTGCAGATGAGAATAGGGCTGATCCCTCTGCACTGTGACAGCCCTTCAGATATTTGTAGACAGCTATTACATCTCCTCTCATACCAGATGCCGGGCCAGCCAACTGCTGCTCGCTTCGCCTCATGTGCTGTACAGCCAACCACATTCGCCGAGAACCTCCTTCCTGTTTTGCCTCCTGCTCCCCGTGCCAACTGATGCGCTCTCCAACTGGTACTTTCCTGAAGGAGATCACCGTGGGACTGACATCACTTCTGCTGTCTGGTGCAGTAAGCAAAGCCCCCATTTCGGACCGAGGCCTACCCGATACTGCTGGACACAGCCACCTACTTGGATTCCTTCCGGAGCAACTCTCCCTCCTCTCTTGGGGAGCCACCTACCCAGAGGGTCACTGGTGGGGCTTCTCGAGTGTTTCTGGGCACCTAGGGCTTCCTCAAAGCCTAACTATGTGGGTGGCCTAGCCCTCTGTCTCCCCGCTGATGGAGTGCTCCTGCTCCTGCAACCAGGCTGGATTGTAGGCCCTGGCAACAGTGCAAAGCTGCCCCGGAAATTCCTCCTTTCCAAGATGGCGCTCAAGCAGGGGCCGTTCTCATGATCTAACCCCATCCCTAACCACCCTCACTTCATCCTTAAACCCATAGCTCCCTCGATCCCCTCCCATAGCTCTCCAGTTTTTGTTCCAGACCCTGCTTTCTGGTGTTTGTCTCTTTAGGTGTTTCCCACGTGTTAGTGATGTATAAATTTGGGTTTTTCATTTCCATGTCAACAGCCTCACAGACTGTAATGGATCCGTGCGCCATTCGTGAAATACATGGACAGCACATGGACGAAAAAAATCAGTCTTCTGAATAAGGCCTAAGATCTTTCTGAGGTGGACGTCAGTGGAAATCTGCTGCGGCATGTCTTAGTGCAGATTGTAACCTCAAACAATGAAGCTAATCCACACGCAGTAAACTCGATGTGGAATCTGTGTCACGCAGTTACATGTGGCTTCTTTTTTTCCCATGTGAATGTAATTTGGGGCCCCACTTTTAATTTTGCCCTGTTCCACACTTTGCCTAAAACTGACCCTGCCAAAAACACATAAATACGCGTGAGAGATCCTCGACTGCACAGTTCCCACTGGTCTTCAAAAGATTACTTGCTGCTGCAGTCTCTAGTTCTGGTCTTCGGAGATGCACTTGCTTCTGCAGTCTTCAATTGCAATGAGATGGATATGGACTGCATGTAAATTTGTTGGAATGATGTAGAAAGAACTGCGACACGCTGATTGGTCAGGAGAAAGGAGAGAAGGAGCAGAAAGGCAAGGGTGCAGAGAGGGTTTACCTTCCACCATGTTTGGGTTTGGCCTTGGACAGAGCACTGGGAATTGCAGCCTCTCACAGCAGTGAGTGTTCATCCAAAAAGAACTAGCAAGTATTTAGTGCGCTCAGTGGACTCCGCGAGCAAGAAACCCACCAAAGAACCCCACACCCTGCAACTAGTCAACAAACAATATCTTGGCCCTTGTTAATGCTCCAACAGTCATTTGTATACTGAGTGACTATTTAGATGATAGTTGTCCCATGAAAAGCCATTCTTATGTGTTGCAGCCCGTTGTCTGAATCCAGTACCCTGGTCAAGGCAAGTAGCCTGTTGGCACCCAATACACACCCCAATAGCCTCCCTCGTTCTGTCCCTGGTATGTGTGTATCAATGGCTTCCTGTGTTTATCGTTATGTAGACATGACTGAAGGAACCTTCCATCTTTAAGGTATTTAGAGTGAGTCCCAGACAAAGTTGTCTGTTTAGGGGTAACAAATAGACCAGCAACTTTTGGGCCAAAACATACTCCTAGAAGTTCTGTGCAGCTCAATAAAAGCTTTAGCGGCAAAGCAGATTCCAGAAGGGTCTGAGGATCACAGGAAACACTAGACTGTGCAGATGCATGAAAAATTGCAAAACAAAATCACATATGCCAAAATGTAAGTGCAATGGGACTGAGCATGCTTGCTGGACCTGAGCTAATTGGCTGAAGCTTGAGATAAAAAGGGCAATTTTTGCTTTGCAACAGGTTGCCCAGAAGAACTGTAAGGCAGGGAGAAGAGAGCTGCGACAAATTAAGAGTGCAGGATGCAGCAGCAGGAAGCTGGGGCTGTGCTGCCTAGGACCAAAAGAGAGCTCCACCGATAACCAGAAGAGAGGTGGAGAGAGCTGCTGTGCCTGTGGCCTGGAGCCAAGAGAGAGAGCTGCCACGGTATGCCCCCGACCTGCTGGGGGCAACTGGATTGCAACTTAGACGGAGTAGAGCAGAGATAGAGTTGCGCTCCTGACCACGGACACGTTGGGTTGGTAGTAGCTGCAACTTCCACGCAGCAAAGTATAAATGAGGCCGGACTCATAAGGAACATTGGGTGCCACCCCAAACACGGGTAAAACTAGTTAGTCAGCAGGCCTTCTACAGAAGATGGAGTCTACATTGGGGACAGTGGACTGCTGTTGCTGAAGCCTCCATCTGTTGCAGATGGAAGTATGTAAGCCTGAGATCAGAGACATTGCAGGGGGCTGAAATCCACTGTATTATAGATAATGTGTTACTGGCAATGGGGTGTTAGTTATATTGTGTAGGAGGTAGAGGTACATATTCGTTAATACTACATTGTGATTCAAAGATGCTTAACCCTTATCATTCTATTGTTAAATATTTTTATTTTTGTGTTTTTCATTAACTATTCTACATTTTGGTTACTCCATCTGCTGCTTCAGATCCTTAATCCTGTATCACTACATCATTCACCCGCAACACGTGGATAGTTGACTGGCCAGATCGTATCCCTGAAGTAGACATCCTCCCAAGTGGCTACAGTGATGAAACCATACAGAGAGGAGGGAATATGAAGTAACTGCTAGAGACGGATCAGGGGCAATCTAAAGTGCATCTCGGCAGGGGGAAATCCTCCAGAACTTGCTAAACTCTTCGTGACATCCCGCTTGTTGCAGGACTTGATCTGCTAGGTCACAAACATCCAACAACAGGGCAGTTGCCTGAGCAGGGGTGATAGACTGATGTACACTCATTCATGGACTCCTAGTACAATGGTGCACTGATACATGAACCCCCAGTATAATGGTGCACTGATACATGAGTCCCCAGTATAATGGTGCACTGATACATGAACCCCCAGTATAATGGTGCACTGATACATGGGTCCCCAGTACAATGGTGCACTGATACATGAGCCCCCAGTATAATGGTGCACTGATACATGAGCCCCCAGTACAATGGTGCACTGATATATGAGCCCCCAGTATAATGGTGCACTGACACATGGGTCCCCAGTACAATGGTGCACTGATACATGAGCCCCCAGTACAATGGTGCACTGATACATGAGCCCCCAGCACAATGGTGCACTAATACATGAGCCCCCAGTATAATGGTGCACTGATACATGAACCCCCAGTATAATGGTGCACTGATACATGAGCCCCCAATACAATGGTGCACTGATACATGAGCCCCCAGTACAATGGTGCACTGATACATGAGCCCCCAGTACAATGGTGCACTGATACATGAGCCCCCAGTATAATGGTGCACTGATACATGGGTCCCCAGTACAATGGTGCACTGATACATGAGCCCCCAGTATAATGGTGCACTGATACATGAGCCCCCAGTACAATGGTGCACTGATACATGAGCCCCCAGTATAATGGTGCACTGATACATGGGTCCCCAGTACAATGGTGCACTGATACATGAGCCCCCAGTACAATGGTGCACTGATACATGAGCCCCCAGCACAATGGTGCACTCATACATGAACCCCCAGTATAATGGTGCACTGATACATGAGCCCCCAGTATAATGGTGCACTGATACATGAGTCCCCAGCATAATGGTGCACTGATACATGAGTCCCCAGTACAATGGTGCACTGATACATGAGCCCCCATTATAATGGTGCACTGATACATGAACCCCCAGTATAATGGTGCACTGATACATGAGCCCCCAGTACAATGGTGCACTGATACATGAGCCCCCAGTACAATGGTGCACTGATACATGAGCCCCCAGTACAATGGTGCACTGATACATGAGCCCCCAGTATAATGGTGCACTGATACATGAGTCCCCAGTATAATGGTGCACTGATACATGAGTCCCCAGTATAATGGTGCACTGATACATGAACCCCCAGTACAATGGTGCACTGATACATGAGTCCCCAGTACAATGGTGCACTGATACATGAGTCCCCAGTATAATGGTGCACTGATACATGAGCCCCCAGTATAATGGTGCACTGATACATGAGTCCCCAGTATAATGGTGCACTGATACATGAGTCCCCAGTATAATGGTGCACTGATACATAAACCCCCAGTACAATGGTACACTGATACATGAGCCCCCAGTATAATGGTGCACTGATACATGAGCCCCCAGTATAATGGTGCACTGATACATGAGCCCCCAGTATAATGGTGCACTGATACATGAGCCCCCAGTACAATGGTGCACTGATACATGAGCCCCCAGTACAATGGTGCACTGATACATGAGCCCCCAGTACAATGGTGCACTGATACATGAGCCCCCAGTACAATGGTGCACTGATACATGAGTCCCCAGTACAATGGTGCACTGATACATGAACCCCCAGTATAATGGTGCACTGATACATGAGCCCCCAGTACAATGGTGCACTGATACATGAGTCCCCAGTATAATGGTGCACTGATACATGAGCCCCCAGTATAATGGTGCACTGATACATGAACCCCCAGTACAATGGTGCACTGATACATGAGCCCCCAGTACAATGGTGCACTGATACATGAGCCCCCAGTACAATGGTGCACTGATACATGAACCCCCAGTATAATGGTGCACTGATACATGAGCCCCCAGTACAATGGTGCACTGATACATGAGCCCCCAGTACAATGGTGCACTGATACATGGGTCCCCAGTACAATGGTGCACTGATACATGAGCCCCCAGTACAATGGTGCACTGATACATGAACCCCCAGTATAATGGTGCACTGATACATGAACCCCCAGTACAATGGAGCACTGATACATGAGTCCCCCCAGTATAATGGTGCACTGATACATGAGCCCCCAGTACAATGGTGCACTGATACATGAGCCCCCAGTACAATGGTGCACTGATACATGAACCCCCAGTACAATGGTGCACTGATACATGAACCCCCAGTATAATGGTGCACTGATACATGAGCCCCCAGTACAATGGTGCACTGATACATGAGCCCCCAGTACAATGGTGCACTGATACATGAACCCCCAGTATAATGGTGCACTGATACATGAGCCCCCAGTACAATGGTGCACTGATACATGAACCCCCAGTACAATGGAGCACTGATACATGAGTCCCCCCAGTATAATGGTGCACTGATACATGAGCCCCCAGTATAATGGAGCACTGATACATGAACCCCCAGTACAATGGAGCACTGATACATGAGCCCCCAGTACAATGGTGCACTGATACATGAGTCCCCAGTACAATGGTGCACTGATACATGAGCCCCTAGTATAATGGTGCACTGATACATGAGCCCCCAGTATAATGGTGCACTGATACATGAGTCCCCAGTACAATGGTGCACTGATACATGAGTCCCCAGTACAATGGTGCACTGATACATGAGCCCCTAGTATAATGGTGCACTGATACATGAGCCCCCAGTATAATGGTGCACTGATACATGAGTCCCCAGTACAATGGAGCACTGATACATGAGTCCCCAGTATAATGGTGCACTGATACATGAGCCCCCAGTACAATGGTGCACTGATACATGAACCCCCAGTATAATGGTGCACTGATACATGAGCCCCCAGTACAATGGTGCACTGATACATGAACCCCCAGTACAATGGAGCACTGATACATGAGTCCCCCCAGTATAATGGTGCACTGATACATGAGCCCCCAGTACAATGGTGCACTGATACATGAGCCCCCAGTACAATGGTGCACTGATACATGAACCCCCAGTACAATGGTGCACTGATACATGAACCCCCAGTACAATTGTGCACTGATACATGAGCCCCCAGTATAATGGAGCACTGATACATGAGCCCCCAGTATAATGGAGCACTGATACATGAGCCCCCAGTATAATGGAGCACTGATACATGAGCCCCCAGTATAATGGTGCACTGATACATGAGTCCCCAGTATAATGGTGCACTGATACATGAGCCCCCGGTACAATGGTGCACTGATACATGAGTCCCCAGCATAATGGTGCACTGATACATGGGTCCCCAGTACAAGGGTGCACTGATACATGAGTCCCCAGTACAATGATGCACTGATACATGAGTCCCTGGTACAATGGTGCACTGATACATGAGCCCACAGTACAATGATGCACTGATACATGAGTCCCCAGCATAATGGTGCACTGATACATGGGTCCCCAGTACAAGGGTGCACTGATACATGGGTCCCCAGTACAAGGGTGCACTGATACATGAGCCCCCAGTATAATGGTGCACTGATACATGAGCCCCTAGTACAATGGTGCACTGATACATGAGCCCCCAGTACAATGGTGTACTGATACATGAGCCCCCAGTACAATGGTGTACTGATACATGAGCCCCCAGTACAATGGTGTACTGATACATGAGTCCCCAGTACAATGGTACACTGATACATGAACCCCCAGTACAATGGTGCACTGATACATGAGCCCCCAGTATAATGGTGCACTGATACATGAACCCCCAGTACAATGGTGCACTGATACATGAGTCCCCAGTATAATGGTGCACTGATACATGAGCCCCCAGTACAATGGTGCACTGATACATGAGTCCCCAGTACAATGGTGCACTGATACATGAGCCCCTAGTATAATGGTGCACTGATACATGAGCCCCCAGTACAATGGTGCACTGATACATGAGCCCACAGTACAATGATGCACTGATACATGAGTCCCTGGTACAATGATGCACTGATACATGAGTCCCTGGTACAATGGTGCACTGATACATGAGCCCCCAGTATAATGGTGCACTGATACATGAACCCCCAGTACAATGGTGCACTGATACATGAGCCCCCAGTATAATGGTGCACTGATACATGAGCCCCCAGTACAATGGTGCACTGATACATGAGTCCCCAGTACAATGCTGCACTGATACATGAGCCCCTAGTATAATGGTGCACTGATACATGAGCCCCCAGTACAATGGTGCACTGATACATGAGCCCACAGTACAATGATGCACTGATACATGAGTCCCCAGTACAATGATGCACTGATACATGAGTCCCTGGTACAATGATGCACTGATACATGAGTCCCTGGTACAATGGTGCACTGATACATGAGCCCCCAGTATAATGGTGCACTGATACATGAACCCCCAGTACAATGGTGCACTGATACATGAGCCCCCAGTATAATGGTGCACTGATAGATGAGCCCCCAGTATAATGGTACACTGATACATGAGTCCCCAGTACAATGGTGCACTGATACATGAGCCCCCAGTACAATGGTGCACTGATACATGAGTCCCCAGTACAATGATGCACTGATACATGAGTCCCTGGTACAATGATGCACTGATACATGAGTCCCTGGTACAATGGTGCACTGATACATGAGCCCCCAGTATAATGGTGCACTGATACATGAACCCCCAGTACAATGGTGCACTGATACATGAGCCCCCCCAGTATAATGGTGCACTGATACATGAGCCCCCCCAGTATAATGGTGCACTGATACATGAGTCCCCAGTACAATGGTGCACTGATACATGAGCCCCCAGTACAATGGTGCACTGATACATGAGCCCCCCCAGTACAATGGTGCACTGATACACGAACCCCCCAGTACAAGGGTGCACTGATACACGAACCCTAGTACAATGGTGCACTGATACATGAGTCCCCGGTACAATGGTGCACTGATACATGAGCCCCCAGTACAATGGAGCAATGATACATGGGTCCCCAGTACAAGGGTGCACTGATACATGGGTCCCCAGTACAAGGGTGCACTGATACATGAGCCCCCAGTATAATGGTGCACTGATACATGAGCCCCCAGTACAATGGAGCACTGATACTTGAGCCCCCAGTACAATGGTGCACTGATACATGAGTCCCCAGCATAATGGTGCACTGATACATGGGTCCCCAGTACAAGGGTGCACTGATACATGGGTCCCCAGTACAAGGGTGCACTGATACATGAGCCCCCAGTACAATGGTGCACTGATACATGAGCCCCCCCAGTACAATGGTGCACTGATACATGAGTCCCCAGTACAATGGTGCACTGATACATGAGCCCCCGGTATAATGGTGCACTGATACATGAGCCCCCAGTACAATGGTGCACTGATACATGAGTCCCCAGCATAATGGTGCACTGATACATGAACCCCCAGTATAATGGTGCACTGATACATGAGTCCCCAGTACAATGGTGCACTGATAGATGAGCCCCCCAGTATAATGGTGCACTGATACATGAGCCCCCAGTATAATGGTGCACTGATACATGAGTCCCCAGTACAATGGTGCACTGATACATGAGCCCCCGGTATAATGGTGCACTGATACATGAACCCCCCAGTACAAGGGTGCACTGATACACGAACCCTAGTACAATGGTGCACTGATACATGAGTCCCCAGTACAATGGTGCACTGATACATGAGTCCCCAGCATAATGGTGCACTGATACATGAACCCCCAGTATAATGGTGCACTGATACATGAGTCCCCAGTACAATGGTGCACTGATAGATGAGCCCCCCAGTATAATGGTGCACTGATACATGAGCCCCCAGTATAATGGTGCACTGATACATGAGTCCCCAGTACAATGGTGCACTGATACATGAGCCCCCGGTATAATGGTGCACTGATACATGAACCCCCCAGTACAAGGGTGCACTGATACACGAACCCTAGTACAATGGTGCACTGATACATGAGTCCCAGTATAATGGTGCACTGATACATGAGTCCCCAGTATAATGGTGCACTGATACATGAGTCCCCAGTACAATGGTGCACTGATACATGAGTCCCCAGCATAATGGTGCACTGATACATGAGTCCCCAGTACAATGGTGCACTGATACATGAGCCCCCAGTATAATGGTGCACTGATACATGAGCCCCCAGTACAATGGAGCACTGATACTTGAGCCCCCAGTACAATGGTGCACTGATACATGAGCCCCCAGTATAATGGTGCACTGATACATGAGCCCCCAGTATAATGGTGCACTGATACATGAGTCCCCAGTATAATGGTGCACTGATACATGAGTCCCCAGTATAATGGTGCACTGATACATGAACCCCCAGTATAATGGTGCACTGATACATGAGCCCGCGGTACAATGGTGCACTGATACATGAGCCCCCAGTATAATGGTGCACTGATACATGAACCCCCAGTATAATGGTGCACTGATACATGAGCCCCCAGTATAATGGTGCACTGATACATGAGTCCCCAGTATAATGGTGCACTGATACATGAGTCCCCAGTA
Source organism: Eleutherodactylus coqui (assembly GCF_035609145.1). Classification (NCBI taxonomy): domain Eukaryota; kingdom Metazoa; phylum Chordata; class Amphibia; order Anura; family Eleutherodactylidae; genus Eleutherodactylus; species Eleutherodactylus coqui. The sequence goes on from NC_089848.1 coordinate 121,566,079, forward strand.
TAATGGTGCACTGATACATGAACCCCCAGTATAATGGTGCACTGATACATGAGCCCGCGGTACAATGGTGCACTGATACATGAGTCCCCAGTATAATGGTGCACTGATACATGAGTCCCCAGTATAATGGTGCACTGATACATGAGCCCCCAGTACAATGGTGCACTGATACATGAGCCCCCAGTATAATGGTGCACTGATACATGAGCCCCCAGTATAATGGTGTACTGATACATGAACCCCCAGTACAATGGTGCACTGATACATGAGTCCCCAGTATAATGGTGCACTGATACATGAAACCCCAGTATAATGGTGCACTGATACATGAACCCCCAGTACAATGGTGCACTGATACATGAGCCCGCGGTACAATGGTGCACTGATACATGAGTCCCCAGTACAATGGTATACTGATACATGAACCCCCAGTATAATGGTGCACTGATACATGAGCCCCCAGTATAATGGTGCACTGATACATGAACCCCCAGTATAATGGTGCACTGATACATGAGCCCCCAGTATAATGGTGCACTGATACATGAGTCCCCAGTATAATGGTGCACTGATACATGAGCCCCCAGTACAATGGTGCACTGATACATGAGCCCCCAGTATAATGGTGCACTGATACATGGGTCCCCAGTACAATGGTGCACTGATACATGAGCCCCCAGTATAATGGTGCACTGATACATGAGCCCCCAGTATAATGGTGCACTGATACATGAGCCCCCAGTATAATGGTGCACTGATACATGAGCCCCCAGTACAATGGTGCACTGATACATGAACCCCCAGTACAATGGTGCACTGATACATGAACCCCCAGTACAATGGTGCACTGATACATGAGTCCCCAGTATAATGGTGCACTGATACATGAGTCCCCAGCATAATGGTGCACTGATACATGAGCCCCCAGTACAATGGTGCACTGATACATGAGCCCCCAGTACAATGGTGCACTGATACATGAGCCCCCAGTATAATGGTGCACTGATACATGAACCCCCAGTACAATGGTGCACTGATACATGAGCCCCCAGTACAATGGTGCACTGATACATGAGTCCCCAGTACAATGGTGCACTGATACATGAGTCCCCAGTACAATGGTGCACTGATACATGAGCCCCCAGTATAATGGTGCACTGATACATGAGCCCCTAGTACAATGGTGCACTGATACATGAGCCCCCAGTACAATGGTGCACTGATACATGAGTCCCCAGTACAATGGTGCACTGATACATGAGCCCCCAGTATAATGGTGCACTGATACATGAGCCCCCAGTATAATGGTGCACTGATACATGAGCCCCCAGTACAATGGTGCACTGATACATGAACCCCCAGTATAATGGTGCACTGATACATGAGTCCCCAGTATAATGGTGCACTGATACATGAACCCCCAGTATAATGGTGCACTGATACATGAGCCCCCGGTACAATGGTGCACTGATACATGAGCCCCCGGTACAATGGTGCACTGATAGATGAGTCCCCAGTATAATGGTGCAGTGATACATGAGCCCCCAGTACAATGGTGCACTGATACATGAGTCCCCAGTACAATGGTGCACTGATAGATGAGTCCCCAGTATAATGGTGCACTGATACATGAGCCCCCAGTACAATGGTGCACTGATACATGAGTCCCCAGTACAATGGTGCACTGATACATGAGTCCCCAGTATAATGTTGCACTGATACATGAGTCCCCAGTACAATGGTGCACTGATACATGAGTCCCCAGTACAATGGTGCACTGATACATGAGCCCCCGGTATAATGGTGCACTGATACATGAGTCCCCAATATAATGGTGCACTGATACATGAGTCCCCAGTATAATGGTGCACTGATACATGAACCCCCAGTATAATGGTGCACTGATACATGAGCCCCCAGTACAATGGTGCACTGATACATGAGCCCCCGGTACAATGGTGCACTGATAGATGAGTCCCCAGTATAATGGTGCACTGATACATGAGCCCCCAGTATAATGGTGCACTGATACATGGGTCCCCAGTACAATGGTGCACTGATACATGAGCCCCCAGTATAATGGTGCACTGATACATGAGTCCCCAGTATAATGGTGCACTGATACATGAGCCCCCAGTACAATGGTGCACTGATACATGAGCCCCCAGTACAATGGTGCACTGATACATGAGTCCCCCAGTATAATGGTGCACTGATACATGAACCCCCAGTATAATGGTGCACTGATACATGAGTCCCCAGTATAATGGTGCACTGATACATAAACCCCCTGTACAATGGTGCACTGATACATGAGCCCCCAGTATAATGGTGCACTGATACATGAGTCCCCAGTATAATGGTGCACTGATACATGAGTCCCCAGTATAATGGTGCACTGATACATGAGTCCCCAGTACAATGGTGCACTGATACATGAGCCCCCAGTACAATGGTGCACTGATACATGAACCCCCAGTACAATGGTGCACTGATACATGAGCCCCCAGTATAATGGTGCACTGATACATGAGTCCCCAGTATAATGGTGCACTGATACATGAGTCCCCAGTATAATGGTGCACTGATACATGAGTCCCCAGTACAATGGTGCACTGATACATGAGCCCCCAGTATAATGGTGCACTGATACATGAGCCCCCAGTACAATGGTGCACTGATACATGAGCCCCCAGTACAATGGTGCACTGATACATGAGTCCCCCCAGTATAATGGTACACTGATACATGAGCCCCCAGTATAATGGTGCACTGATACATGAGCCCCCAGTACAATGGTGCACTGATACATGAGCCCCCAGTACAATGGTGCACTGATACATGAGCCCCCAGTATAATGGTGCACTGATACATGAGCCCCCAGTATAATGGTGCACTGATACATGAGTCCCCAGTATAATGGAGCACTGATACATGAGCCCCCAGTATAATGGTGCACTGATACATGAGCCCCCAGTACAATGGTGCACTGATACATGAGCCCCCAGTACAATGGTGCACTGATACATGAGCCCCCAGTACAATGGTGCACTGATACATGAGTCCCCGGTACAATGGTGCACTGATACATGAGCCCCCAGTATAATGGTGCACTGATACATGAGCCCCCAGTATAATGGTGCACTGATACATGAGCCCCCAGTATAATGGTGCACTGATACATGAGTCCCCAGTACAATGGTGCACTGATACATGAACCCCCAGTATAATGGTGCACTGATACATGAGTCCCCGGTACAATGGTGCACTGATACATGAGTCCCCTGTATAATGGAGCAGTGATACATGAACCCCCAGTACAATGGTGCACTGATACATGAGCCCCCAGTATAATGGTGCACTGATACATGAGCCCCCAGTATAATGGTGCACTGATACATGAGTCCCCAGTATAATGGTGCACTGATACATGAGTCCCCAGTATAATGGTGCACTGATACATGAGCCCCCAGTACAATGGTGCACTGATACATGAGCCCCCAGTATAATGGTGCACTGATACATGAGTCCCCTGTATAATGGAGCACTGATACATGAACCCCCAGTACAATGGTGCACTGATACATGAGCCCCCAGTATAATGGTGCACTGATACATGAGCCCCCAGTATAATGGTGCACTGATACATGAGTCCCCAGTATAATGGTGCACTGATACATGAGCCCCCAGTATAATGGTGCACTGATACATGAGTCCCCAGTATAATGGTGCACTGATACATGGGTCCCCAGTACAATGGTGCACTGATACATGAGCCCCCAGTATAATGGTGCACTGATACATGAACCCCCAGTACAATGGTGCACTGATACATGAGCCCCCAGTATAATGGTGCACTGATACAGGAGTCCCCAGTACAATGGTGCACTGATACATGAACCCCCCAGTATAATGGTGCACTGATACATGAGCCCCCAGTATAATGGTGCACTGATACATGAGCCCCCAGTACAATGGTACACTGATACATGAACCCCCAGTACAATGGTGCACTGATACATGAGTCCCCAGTACAATGGTGCACTGATACATGAACCCCCAGTACAATGGTGCACTGATACATGAGCCCCCAGTATAATGGTGCACTGATACAGGAGTCCCCAGTACAATGGTGCACTGATACATGAACCCCCCAGTATAATGGTACACTGATACATGAACCCCCAGTACAATGGTGCACTGATACATGAGTCCCCAGTACAATGGTGCACTGATACATGAGCCCCCAGTATAATGGTGCACTGATACATGAGCCCCCAGTATAATGGTGCACTGATACATGAGTCCCCCCAGTATAATGGAGCACTGATACATGAGCCCCCAGTACAATGGTGCACTGATACATGAGCCCCCAGTATAATGGTGCACTGATACATGAACCCCCAGTACAATGGTGCACTGATACATGAGCCCCCAGTATAATGGAGCACTGATACATGAGCCCCCAGTACAATGGTGCACTGATACATGAACCCCCAGTATAATGGTGCACTGATAGATGAGCCCCCAGTACAATGGTGCACTGATACATGAGCCCCCAGTATAATGGAGCACTGATACATGAGCCCCCAGTACAATGGTGCACTGATACATGAACCCCCAGTATAATGGTGCACTGATACATGAGCCCCCCAGTATAATGGTGCACTGATAGATGAGCCCCCAGTATAATGGTGCACTGATACATGAGCCCCCAGTATAATGGTGCACTGATACATGAGCCCCCCAGTACAATGGTGCACTGATAGATGAGCCCCCAGTATAATGGTGCACTGATACATGAGCCCCCAGTATAATGGTGCACTGATACATGAGCCCCCGGTATAATGGTGCACTGATACATGAGTCCCCCCAGTATAATGGTGCACTGATACATGAGCCCCCAGTATAATGGTGCACTGATACATGAGCCCCCAGTATAATGGTGCACTGATACATGAACCCCCAGTACAATGGTGCACTGATACATGAGTCCCCAGTACAATGGTGCACTGATACATGAGCCCCCAGTACAATGGTGCACTGATACATGAGCCCCCAGTACAATGGTGCACTGATAGATGAGCCCCCAGTATAATGGTGCACTGATACATGAGCCCCCAGTATAATGGTGCACTGATACATGAGTCCCCAGTACAATGGTGCACTGATAGATGAGTCCCCAGTATAATGGTGCACTGATACATGAGCCCCCAGTACAATGGTGCACTGATACATGAGCCCCCAGTACAATGGTGCACTGATACATGAGCCCCCAGTATAATGGTACACTGATACATGAGCCCCCGGTATAATGGTGCACTGATACATGAACCCCAGTACAATGGTGCACTGATACATGAACCCCCAGTACAATGGTGCACTGATACATGAGCCCCCAGTATAATGGTGCACTGATACATGAGTCCCCCCAGTATAATGGTGCACTGATACATGAGCCCCCAGTACAATGGTGCACTGATAGATGAGCCCCCAGTATAATGGTGCACTGATACATGAGTCCCCCCAGTATAATGGTGCACTGATACACGAGCCCCCAGTACAATGGTGCACTGATACATGAGCCCCCAGTACAATGGAGCACTGATACATGAGCCCCCAGTATAATGGTGCACTGATACATGAGCCCCCAGTATAATGGTGTACTGATACATGAGCCCCCGGTATAATGGTGCACTGATACATGAGCCCCCAGTATAATGGTGCACTGATACATGAGCCCCCAGTATAATGGTGTACTGATACATGAGCCCCCAGTATAATGGTGCACTGATACATGAGTCCCCGGTATAATGGTGCACTGATACATGAGCCCCCAGTATAATGGTGTACTGATACATGAGCCCCCAGTATAATGGTGCACTGATACATGAGTCCCCAGTATAATGGTGCACTGATACATGAGTCCCCAGTATAATGGTGCACTGATACATGAGTCCCCGGTATAATGGTGCACTGATACATGAGTCCCCGGTATAATGGTGCACTGATACATGAGCCCCCAGTATAATGGTGCACTGATACATGAGCCCCCGGTATAATGGTGCACTGATACATGAGCCCCCAGTATAATGGTGCACTGATACATGAGCCCCCAGTATAATGGTGTACTGATACATGAGCCCCCAGTATAATGGTGCACTGATACATGAGCCCCCAGTATAATGGTGCACTGATACATGAGCCCCCAGTATAATGGTGCACTGATACATGAGCCCCCAGTATAATGGTGCACTGATACATGAGCCCCCAGTATAATGGTGCACTGATACATGAGCCCCCGGTACAATGGTGCACTGATACATGAGCCCCCAGTATAATGGTGCACTGATACATGAGCCCCCAGTATAATGGTACTTTGTCATGTTGCCTTAAGTGTCTGGTTAAAAATACAATGAAAAAGTATTTTTTGAAATTGAATAACTTTATTTCTAAGCGTTCGTTTAGTGAATCAAACGAGATCAAATCCATGAAAGCAGTTTTATATTTCCTCCTATCTGATAATGATCTTTTATGCCTCCTTAGATCATTGTGACAGCGACCTCTTCCTATGTACCCCTCATCATATACTGGGAGTGCAGCATGTCCGGCCGTGTAGAAAACAAGATATTGTCTGCCGGCCCCCAACCTGTTGCTTTTTAGCTGTTGCAAAACTTGCTGTCAAGTCATGCTGGGAAGTTATAGTTTTGCAACAGCTGGAGATCTGCAGGTTGCAGCCGCCGTCCGCGTGGGCCGACTGACACACAACGCAAACGTCACTTTCTTTTGTGCATTCTAAATATAAAACTGATTTGTCGTGATTCGGCTAACAAATATAGAACAACCATCGGGGCGTATCCACTAACAGCATTCCATTTGACCATAGAGTTGGCATTAAAGTAAACAACCAACTGGCACATGGCGGGTACAAAGCAGCTGCTGATAGGTTACTCGTTATTGTTTTATAAAACACGTCCCTTCTACCTAATAAATGACCTTAGACGCAATGAAGTTGAGCTCCATAGACTTCTAGTGGGTTGGAAACTATGCCCGCCCAGTTCAGCCCCTGAGGGTGACCCCACACTGTGTAGCCCCTGAGGAGCGTCCAATTCAGCACCAGAGGAACTGTAACTGCACTGTTATAGCCAAACCCCAATAGGAAATCTTGCCCAATCCTAATAGCCACACATCACTTTCCATAGGGTTAGGATTTAAAGGAGTTGGCCCCTTTCTACTTATGTCTTTACATGTGTGCAGGGACAACAACAACAAGGCTATTTCAGGGGTCAAGCAACTAAAGATGGCCGTGTAGCCCTGCGACCTCACACTTTTAGTGAAGACAAAAGAGACACGGTACAAGTTGAAGGTTGTGTCGATCTTCTTGGTCACAGCAACCTGCGACTCGCACCACAACCCCATTGACTTCAATAACAGTATGAGGTTGCAGAGCTACACATTGAGTTTTGGTCGCTTGACCCTTGGTCACCATTGTGTGCCCATATGTAACATGGCTGCTGATGGCACTTTCGGTGACTTGATGCATCCATCATCAGCCTCCAATAACATTGCATATCGCATTCTTCAGTGAAGGCTGCTGGTGGCTAGGTGGGATATGGGAACGTTGTGATGACTGCGCTCAAGAATGGGATGGCGCTGTGCTAGTCAAACACAACATAATGTTGTCAGATAAGTAAAACAGAAGTAGAAAGTGGCCAACTCCTTTAAAGGGTTTAACCCATTCAACAAGATGATCGCCATCACTGCAGCTTGTGGAATCCTCCCTAGGACAAGAGAATGCATCTCTATACCAAAGGGGGTCGGAGTTGAAGTCGTACCTCCACAGTATGTGTTCCGGTCAGGCTCATCATTCAGTTTAACAGGAATCCCCGAGCTTCCTTCTCTGATCTAAAGATGCATTCTCCTGCCCTTGGATGGGCTTCTACAGGTTGCACAACTGACAGCCATTTTGTTGAAGCCTTCCTTAACCTCTTTAAAGGCTAGGTACATTTTTGTACACTTTATTTTCTTTCAATCAACAAAAGTGTTTTTGGAAATGAAGACTTTTTGTATTTGGTTTTTGTGAAAAATGTCTGACTCTTTAATTTCTATGCTAGTATTGTTTTCCAAGGCGTTGCTGACTGCAGGACTAAAATCTTAGCAAGTTCTGTCAGAGTAAACTGACCGCTGCTGTCTTAGCCTGCTCCCCTTGTGTGAAGGTGCATTCATTGCCTTTTCCATTGAGCTATTCCAGAGGGCTGAATGACAGTGCTGGGTGATGGTGGAGGGGATCTGGGATACAAATAGCAGAAAAGGCTACTATTACAGAGCGCTGCATGACAGTTTCGGGTTAGTGAAGGTGACCAGGAGGACAGTGAGCAGAGAAAGTTACTAATACAGAGGACTAAGTGACAGTGTCGGGGAAGAGGAGAGCAGAGCAGAGCTACCTACTATTACAGGGGCTGTATTTCATTCCAGGTGAATCTTCTCTTGTCAACAGTGATGGGAACGAGAGCAGCAGAAACTGAGAGAGGATGGAGAGATAGCTGTGTAGTATTGAGTGGGTGTGGTCATGCTACACAGCCTCTAAAAGAAGGGGGTGGTTGCTGAGATTATGCATGATCATGAGGCGGACCAGCTGATCAGTGCTGGGAATGCCTCCAAGCTAGAAATCTGAATGTTTAAGAGGCTGCAAACCAGGTATGAGCCTGGATAAAGGCGTGAGAAGGAAAATGTAATGTAAAAAACAGATGTGTGTCATTTTTTCCTGCAGGGACTTAGTAACATGTGTGTGTAACATGTGTGTGTAACATGTGTGTGTGTTGACTTTTCATGCACAAAGTTTCCATGGCCTTTAAGGAAAGTAAAGCAACGTAACCTAATTATACAAAATCCTCAACCCAGTCCAAATCCACCAACCCACCTAAGCTGGGTAACCCTACCTGTACCCACATTTCACATGGCATGTTTTTTTTACTATCTGTAGGCTTTCTTGCCAGCCTATTGGATTTTGGGCATCAATGTCTTTTCAGGCCCAATGCCACCCCTGTACACATGGTGCTATGTAAAGCCCTGGTGGTCACTGGAGAGGAAGTCTACTGGTCACTATGCAACATAATAAGCAGTATTAAACATATAAACTCTAGTAGCGCCCATGACTGTATCTGCCTTCAGTCATGACCGGACGCAATGCGAGTCACCTTCACGGCACAGACAGATGGTTTTAGTACATTGGTCATTGTGAATAGTGGAATGTTAGTAAAACGCTTCTATATACAAATAGCATCACACCGTACACAACCATAAGGCGGTTATAGAGAATAGGCGGTTTTTGTTGTTTCCGTTACTAATTTGGATTTCCGGTTTAGTTTTTTCATAATTTACTGTACATGTTCTAACAAAAATACAGTTCACGTCTCTTTAAAAGCATAAAAAATGTAAACAATTTCCATCATGAAGTTGAATCTCCGAGTTCCTGAGCTTGTTTGGCACGACAATAAATAAATATATCGATTCATCCTATTTGTCATAACACGATAATCAACAGAAGAACACAATAAAAAACAACGACGTTTCAGATATCCTTAAAGGGGTTTCCTACTCCAGACATATTCCTCTCTCCACGTCTGACCACTGAGGCTACAACTGCTGGGACCCCCAGTGATCCCGAGAATGGCCCTCCTGAATGCCCCATTGTGAATGGAGTGGTAGTGAGCATGCTCGACCACCACTCCATTAACCTCTATGGGACGGAGGGAGATTGCTGAAAGCACTGATCTCCGCATCTCCCACAGAAGTGAATGGAGAGGTGGTGGAGCATATTGCCACTCCAGTCACATGGGGGATTCGGGGGGGCCAATCTCAGGATCGCTGGCAGTTGCATGATCAGAACTTTATTCTGTACTCTGTGGTAGAGTCAAAGAAGCCTTCTAACAAGTGGGGATTGTCTAAGTGGGGAACGCCTCTAATATTAGATATCTTTATGCAGGGAATAAAACTTTTTCTTTCCTTTCAGTAAACTTTATCTGCACTTCTCATGATTCAAGGATACTGAGTTGAGGGTTCATTTTTTTCCGGTGCGGTGTGTGGGGGGGGGGGGGGCATGGTTTATATGGCTAAATACAGTTTATTTAATGAAACACTCACCATTTATCACTCATTTCCTTCAATTATCTTCCTAGTCTCAGCATCCAGGAAACCTAATTATACCATCTAATGGCTACAATACCGGTCATGTGACTTGTAATTTGGTTTTCCCAGAAAGAGTGTGGAGAGTCAGATTTCTCCCTCAGCGCCGGCCGCCCTGTTCTTGATTGGTACGCATGCTTATTACTCTTCTTCACTGTAAACCCGCACAGGCGCCGCGCACCTCAACTCTCCCTTACCTGCTGAGACTTCCTACTGCGCAGGAGCCTTGATGATCGCTACTACCAGAGTCATCTGACCTCGGACGCAGTGGGAGTAACGATCCTCAAGGCGCATGCGCAGTACGCCGCTGGAGTTACAGCCAGTAAAGGAGAGCTGCGGTGCGCGGCGCGGGCAGGGTTCGCTATGGCACCTGTGCGGGATTACCGCAAAGAAGAAAAATCAGTATGTGTGCCAATCATGAACAGGGTGTGCCGGGCGCGGCGCTGAGGGAGACATCAGACTCTTTTCTACTTATTGGAATACATCGCGGGAAAACTTCAAAAGCAGATTGTAAAGGTACCGCGGCACGGACTGCAAAACCAGAGAGCGCTGTGGAAGAATCATTGGCAGCGCCGTTAAAGGTTTATCGTAGATTGCATTGTCAAAGCTCAATGACAGGATCCCTTTAAGAAGAAACCCTAGAATAAACTACAAACAATAAAAAAGGAGGTTTGAGCAGCAATAAAGCTTGTGGTGCCGGCGACAGGGCGACCGCGGGATCGGCGGGATCTCAGGCAACGAGGTTCACGGTTACATCTAGTAATCAGATTAAACTGATTCATATGCTTCAGCCTGGCTTCACACGAGTGTATGCGGATTTAAAGGTTTTGCTGAATGAACTATGTTTTTTTGCGCATGCATCAGCGTATTTTACAAGGGATGTGCATTTGCGTGCGGCAAAAAAATACGTACCAATTAAAATGGCTAATCAGTCTAATGACTTCCATGATGATGTGTTCTTTTTCCCACACAATTGCGCAGTGTTTCACGCATCTCGTTGCGTATTTTGCATACATTTGTGCATCTTCATTGACTTCTATGGGGACTTTTGGTGCACAAAAGCGCCAGAAAATAGAACATGCTGCTAGTAGGTGGGGATCGCCCAGCGCCAGGGCCCGGATCCAAGCAGAGCCCGTACGAACGAATGAAAATGTGTCAAATGTGAAAATGTGTTTTTTTGACACGTGTGAAAAGTGGACGATCTCTGATGATACTCGCGTATTAAAAACGGAAAAACAGAACAGAAAATGATGTCACGCGCACATACACTCGCAGCGAGACCAGTCTGGGTGTCACTGACCACATTGAACTCCTCCGTGTGAATACGGCCTCAGACCAATGTTTTATATGCCGGTCTAAGTAAAGTGAGTCCCGAAGTGGAGCGGGCCAAGGTTATTCCCAGGCACATGCCTCTTAATAAACTTCCTGCGTGTCGGCCGTCCCGAGCGGAAATAGATCAGCTGGAATTTACACCACTTTCTGTAGTCAATTATATTTAGTCTGGCGAAAACCTTCAAAAAGTATCAATTTGGCACTTGCACTAAAATTGCAACTTTTGTACTCCAGAATTCTGGTGCAAAAAAGTTCACCCCCCCCCCCCCCGCCCCCGCTCCCTTCCAATATGTGTCTAGCGATAGCTCAAGAAAGTAACAATAAAGTAACATAAATTGCTAACTTGTTTCATGAATAGAGCGCCTTCTGTGCGACTTTTTCACCCCCGACCAGGTTAAAATATACAGCAGAGAAAATGGCGCATTGCTGATTAGAGGTGCCTGTAATCCGGCAGTGCTCCGGCAATGCTCCACCCCCCGACACAAGAATCCAGGCGCCACATTGCGTTCTTTTACACAGAAAATCAAAATAAAGTGATTTCATTCAAACTCTTAGTTTTTTTGCCACTGTCAGTTCCTATATGCATGCGGTAAAAAACAGTTGCCCGCTTCGGTTGTATGACGCAGAACCCCCACCGGTCCGTGCGCACAACACTGTATGACCTCATTAGAGCATTTTCTGTATTTCCAGCAGGGCACAGAAATCCGCATTAATGGCGTATCCAACCAGAGCGATACGTGGGCCGCCTTCACCTCTTCTGGCACGCTCCTATCTGTAGTTTGAGAACCCCTTTGTAATGGAGTTGCAGGACTTGATAAAATTCTTTGGGCATTGCATGAAAGCCGGGCTTTGGCAGCTGGTTGTCATAGTAGTGATGGCTAATTGGTTTCCCGTTCAGGTTCTTGGAGAAAGGCCAGAATCCGTAGAGTTTGACATCCTTGCAGAGTTCTATGGCGGCGCTGGTTATCATGAATCCAGTGGAGAGCCGATAGGCCCTCACCCCCCTCCCCCTCCAAAACTGAGCCAGGCTTTTAAGATAATTGGGATGGAAAAAAATAGCTCTTTGCTTCGCTTGGTATTTCTTCAGTAAATGATGAACCTCGAACGAGATGGCCGTGTTACTGCTGTAGGAAAATGCAGGTAATAAGAGGAACGCATAGCCGTAACTTGTCAGGTTCCTCAGGAAGGCTGTTTTCATTTCGCTAAGCTTTCCATACCTGCAAACATAAAAGAGACGTCATTTAATAAGGTAAACTTGTCTGTTATAGACTGTTCAAAAAAAAATATAAGGGGCACTTAAATTGGGCAACGCATCTCGAAGAACAAAGGATCCAGTTCAAAATCTGTACTGATATAAATGATGTACTTCGTTGAGAATAAAGTCCGTGGTCAGCGGAATCCAAAATCATCAACCAATTGAAAGATCTAGATAACCCAGAATTGGTGAATGCCCATCGAACTGCACAATGTTGGGCTTCCCACTACAGGATGTAGCAGGATGGGGTAAGTGTATGACATTTGGTCAGCAGCCCGCCGGAGGTCTTGTTGTAGACCTCTGGCGGCCCTCCTCCTATTCCTCCAGTCCTGATGTTGGGTTGACACCCTTCCACAGCTCTGTACAGCTGACTTTGTGTAATTAAGGTTGCCACCCGGCTGGTGACTCACGACCCGCCCAGTAATTAAGTCGGCAGTCGGTGCCGGTATTTATTTTTTACTGGCCATAATAATGGCCTATAAAAGATAATTGCGGATAACATCTCTGGCTCAGCAGGAACCACACATTGTCAAGTATTTCACTCACTTTCTTCCTCTCTAGCTCCCGTTGGGCTAGTACTGCTGTAATCAGAGGGTGTGACCCCCATGCGAACAGGATGTGCAGGACGCAGATGATGTGGGAGGGAAGGAGAAGCCAAGGGTCACACCCTCGGATTAAAGCAGCGCTGGCCAAACGGGAACTAGAGAGGGAGAAAGGGAGTGAAATACTTAATAATGCATGGTTGCTGCCCAGCCGGAGGTTTCGGATGGGGGGCCCTATTACTACAAGGGCTTTATTACTGTTAGGGCCACTACTGGGGACACTATTACTTTTGGAGGTGTATTACTATTTGGGCCACAACTGGAGGCACCATTACCACTGGGGTGATGTTACTACTGGAGCAACTACTGGGGGCACTATTACTTTTGGGCCAGTATCCCTACTGGGGCTAATACTAGAGGCACCAGTACTAGTGGGACCACTTTTTTTGACCACTAGAATAACAGAGGTAAAAACATATATTGTGATAAGCCATGCCCCTGAGACTGTGCTGGCAGACACAGAAGCCTTCTTGCTCCGGCACGTATAGATGAACCATCCTGGAAGAGCAGGACTACCTGTACAACCGGATTGGGCTGTGGGTAGCGCCTCATGTACCGGTAGTGAAAAGGACACCAGCAAAATGCTGGACTAGAGAAGAATCAGTAAGGAAGGAGAAGGAGTGAGGAATTGTCTCTATTTATGGGGTCTCTTGCTGCCGCCTCTCCGGTGCTCCTGTTGTCATTTTCATTTGCACCAAACTAGGTGAAATGTGATCCATTCAGTCACTTCTGGACAGATTGATATCCCCGAAGTACAAGTGACTTGGAGTTATATTGGGATGTGCAAGTGTGCCCTTACTTTTTTAAGCAGTTCTGTAATCCAGAAATTCTTCCAGTCTGGCCCCTTTCACAGCTGAAGGATAATCTGGACTCTCATCACTAATTATTAATCACAATCTAGAATTGTGCTAATCATACTTTACTACGGCCGTCCAATCATCTAAGTCCTAGAGATAATGGGCCTCGTTTATAAGACGCAGCATCATAAGAACCAATCCGATCCCAGTATTCATCTTCACTGAGCGGAGGTGTGACCTGACTGATGCGCAGGGGCGGGGCAAGGGGTAGACAGAGGAAGTAGTATGAATAGGGTGCCACTGACGAAAAGAATGCAATTAACCCCTTTCCACCACAGGACATATATACACGTCTTGGGTTAGAAGGAGTTGCCACAAAATGATGTATATTTGTGTCATATGAATAGTGTGGGCTCAGGAGCTGAGCCTGCATCATCCACTGCAGAAGCCAGCAGGGATCGGTAAGAACACTGATCCCTATTGTTAACTCCTTACATGCTGTGATCAATGAGGTTAACAGCCCTCTGCCAAGAAATTGCAGAGAGCTGATGGGTTGCCATGGCCTTTCATAAGTGGTGGTAATATTTACGCAACCAAAACGGCATCTACCTTCTTGTTTCGCCGCTCCTGCAGGTCTTTGTATGCACAAATATACTGTGTATTTGCCCACACAAAAGATCCCATTGATCCGCAGCGAATATGCAGGTTCCCTGTGTATTCACTCAGTATCTGCCCTGACCTATTCACTTCAATGGCCTATTGTGGCGCGTAACATGCACCAAAATAATAATAATAAATCTTTGTTTCTATAGCGCCAACTTATTCTGCAGCGCTTATTTTTTCACGCTGCGTATTTTTTCACATGATCGAACATTGAAATCAAAGGGTTCTATTCACTGCATATTACGTGCGCAAGTACGCCTGTGAGAACGAGGGCTTGAGAGCTAAAACAGATGGGCGTGATAATCACGGCCGCATGACTGGACGACTCAAAACCACTGATTGCAAGGCTTTACTTGTCACTAGCGGTATTCTCGCTCTACTACGTGCGAGAAGTTCAGGGCAGGACCAATCCTCCAGCTTTTTTTTTGTCCAACTTGCACGCACTAGTACGGAGTTTGAAAAGTCTTAGAAAAAAAACAAAAACCAGTTCTGGCGCAACTACGTAGTCACGCTCACCCCCATCTGCTATAGATTATTCATCCCTCTCTGCAGTACCTATACATTATGGTATGGCGTCTACGTATTACACTTCTCATATGAAGGCTTGATTACATATATTACGCTCTACGATCTCAATTCACAGCTATATATTATACTTTATACATAGACAGTAATGTCCAGACGTACCTTTAGTACTCAGCAATACCAGAAACTACCGAGATTATGGACCCATTCATACACTTTGTAGCTCACATATACACACAAACTAGCGAACTCCGTACAAACATACATTTCACCATGTCCATCCACGACAACTCTTCTATGTTCAGAGGGTCAACCTCTTTGACCCCCTTATAAACTCATATAATGGAAGGGGATAAGTAATCGGTGGGATACATAGGGCTCCAACACTTACTTCAGAGCAATGATACTTGGGTTGACTGTAACCAGGTCCGTCTTATTTCCAACATCAGCAACGGCATTCCCCCAGATGGGTGGGAGGTTACACCTAGAAGAAAGAGGGCAGCTGGAAATCAATGGACTCAGGTCTTATACAAATGGAAAAACCCGCAGTGATTCATCATTTCTGAAGGCCAACAAGAGCTATAAAGCTAAAGGTCCCCGCATGGCTGGAGTGGTGGTCACACATCCAAGAAGCCGCTACATTCATTTCAGCGGAAGCCCTGTAGATAGCCGAGTTCACCCGCTGAGCAATCTCTGGTGCTCCCACTGAAACACGTAAAGCTGTAGCTTCATAGACGCAAAGACCTTTCGGGTTCTCATTCTTGGAATCACTGGGGGTCCCAACGGTTAGAGCCCCGCAGATCGGTAAGTTCTCCCCTATCTTGTGGATAACATTGTATTTTTGTACAACCCCTCTAATTCTCAAGTGTCAACGGATATAAAGGAGGAAAGTATTTAGAAGGCTACAATGAAATGAAGGCTATCAGACAGTAGCAAAATCACCATGATTAACCTTCAAGTAACACTACTCAATGACCAAAAATATGCATACTGTGCCCAAAAAGCACTAGATGGTTCCCAATCAATACCACAATACAATACCCAAACAATCTACAGTGTGTATATATATATATATGCAAACTTGTTTGTATACTTGTTTCTGTGTTCTTCATAGGCTCCTACATGACTTGATGGATCTCAACTTGGTAGACATATTCTTAATGATTCAATTTAAAATACCAGGGGGCTCATAGCAGCCAATCAGAGTACAGCTTTTATTTTACTAGAGCAGCTTATGGAATGATGATTGGTTGCTATGTGCAACAAACGCAGTATTTTTTTTACAGTTTCAATAAATGAGGCCTGTTGTATAATCTATGGTGAAATAAGATGCCTTCTGATTCAGAGTGTTGAATATTTGAGGTGTGTGATGGATCTGGAATGACTCCGAAAAATGGAAATCTATTCGACAAGTCCAGCCGAAAGCAAACAAAGTATAATTTCAGTGAGCGAGTGAGACGAACGAATAATGTGAGCAAAAAGTTAAAAATGAGTGGAGAACAGCCAGGACATCAAGGGCTGCAGAGATCTCGAATCCTAAAGAGAGGAGAAGAGCCAACATGTCAAGGGTGTTAGAAATGATGGAACAGTGTGAGGCCTGACTTAGTATTGCAGGAAAGAGCCAGGACCTCAAGGGCTGCAGAGACCTAGAACAGCATTAGGCCTGAATTCTAAAAGATAAAGACTAGAGATGAGCGAGTATACTCGCTAAAGCACTACTCGCTCGAGTAATGTGCTTTAGCGGAGTATCTCTCTGCTCGTCCTTGAAGATTCGGGGGCTGGCGCGGGGCGGGGAGCTGCGGGGGAGAGCGGGGAGGAACGGAGGGGAGATCTCTCTCTCCCTCTCTCCCGCCAGCTCTCCCCTGCTCCCCGCCGCAACTCACCTGTCAGCTGCGGCGGCTCCCGAATCTTTAGGGACAAGCAGGGAGATACTCGGCTAAAGCACATTACTCGGATGAGTAGTGCCTTAGCGAGTATACTCGCTCATCCCTAATAAAGACAGAGGCAAGCGCATCAAGGCTGGTAAGGCATTTTGATTTTTGCTGGAAGGTCTTCAACACGATTCTTACAAGGACTATTGCACAAATAGACCAAATATGTAGCTACTGTCACACCAAGAAATTTCCTGAAATGTGTAGAAGTGGAAACCCAGGCAACGCTAGTGTCATCATACAATACTCAAAAAATGTCACTATATAAGGTGATTGCAAGAGGATCTGGATAAGTTGGAGGCATAGAAATGGGAAATGAGATTCTGCGCTGATAAATGTAAGGTTCTGCGCATGGGCAGAGGAAGTATAGGCCACCATTGCACACTAAATGGGAAACCACTGGGGACACTGGCATAGAAAAGGACTCAGGGTTTTACTTAACTGTAAGCTCAACTGGAGCAACCAGTGTCAGGCAGCTGCTGCAAAGGCAAATAGGATCATGGGGTGCACCAGAAGATGTATCGGGGCGCATGATGAGAACATTGTTCTTCCTCTCTACAAGTCACTGGGAGACCACAAATGGAATATTGTAGACAGTTTTTGGACATATCAGAGCTTAAACGGGTACAAAGGGGGCAACTAAAGTGATAAATGGAATGGGTGGACTACAATACCCAGAGAGGTTATCAATATTGGGATTATTTAGTTTAGAAAAAAGGTGGCTGAGGGGCGACCTAATAACTAAGTATACGTAAATAGATCAGTGGTCAAAACAGAGATCTCTCCCATCATCTATTATACCCAGGATTGTAACAAGGGGGCGCTCTAATAACTATATGTAATATATCCGGGGTCAGTACAGAGATCTCCCCCATCATCTCTTTATACCCAGGACTGTGACAGTAACAAGGGGGCGCTCTCTGCGTCTAGAGGAAAGAAGGTTTCTACACCAACAGAGAAGGGGGTTCTTTAGTGTAAGAGCAGTGAGACTATGGAACTCTCTGCCTGAGGATGCGGTGATGGCAAATTCGATAAAAGAGTATAAGAGGGGCCTGGATCCCTTTCTTGAGAAATACAATATTATACAATGTGCAGCCAAGTATTATCCTGCTAGAAGCCTTGCCTTAAGAGGCAACACATGTGGCTGCAAGAGGTCCTGAAAATATTGTTGAGCTGACATTATGCCTCTGTTACGTGTGCTGCTGGGATCTGTAGTTCTAAGCTTCCTAGCAGCACAGCCCTCACAGGTTTAATTGATTGAGCTGGCTGGGTGTGGTACTTCCTGCTAGCCAATCTCCTGGGTCTGTGCTCACATATAAACCCAGCTCCTGGTCAGTCTCTGTATGGCCTCTAGGGTGAGCAATCATGAATCCTTGTCTGTTGAAGTTTGCTGTGTGGCCTGCTATCTGTGTTTTGTTGCAGCATGCTGTGTGATCTGTGCCTTGAGGTTCATGTCCGTTTGTTCATTTATATTCTGTCAGTTTTGTGTTAGTTTGCTGTGTGATCTGTGCTCTGTTCCTGTCCTGTTGCAGCATGCTGTGTGAACTGTGTCCGGTTCTGCTGGACTCCTACTTAGTGTAGAGACTAGCAGTATAACTAGGAGTCGTGAAGTGGCCCGCTAGCTTTCATGTTTTGTACAAAGGTCAACTAACACCTCACATTTATATTCAGCTTATCATCTGCTATTAGTGTTTGTATTGTGGCTGCTGTATGCTGTGTATTCTGGCTCTGTGTGTCCTGTTGTTCAGTCCCTGTCATGTGGCATGTGAATGCATCCTGTTCTGGCGCGTGACTCCTAGGATCAGCTAGGGCCCAGATCCGAAGACCACTGGGCTGCCCTTATTGGGGCAATGTCCCTGCTTAGGTAGGGCCATGTCAACCTCCTGCTACTACAGGGTCAGTTGCCTGAAACCTGTGTGAATATTGTGTGCAACCTGTGCGTACTCAAGTCCGCCTTGGTCACGATCACAACAACCTCGTACCAGTACTAAGGGTGACTGACAGTCTGCCATAACCATTACACCAGCAGGGGGCAGTGTTCCACTCCACAACAAAGGCAGGATTGAGGAGCTCACCCCTAGGTCTCCAGACATGAACAAGGCCATCATCAGTGCCCAAACTAGACCTGTTTAGTTTGAATCATTGTTGAAGACAACCCGGTTCCACTCTGTAACGGCCAGTTTTGTTATTCATAGCACCCCTGCAAGTGGAGGCGGCAGTGGGTGTCAAAGGCAGAACACGCAGTAGGCGCCATGAGACCAAATTTCCTTCAGTTGAGCACCTGGAAATGGTTCCAGCAGACACAGGGGTATAACGCTGGTGCCAACTGTCTCTGGATGGCGGACAATGAAACAGTTGGAGCTGCTCTTACTTGTGGGATAATCAGACTCTCCTCTCTACTGGTGGTCTGTAGGGGGCGTCCTGAGCCCGGTCACCTTGTGTGCCCTCACACATCCACTGGTCCCAACACCTCCTAACAGTCTGGTCAGACACTCCTCTCTACTGGTGGTCTGTCGGGGGTCCTGAGCCCGCTCACCTTGTGTGCCCCCATTCACTGGTCCCAGCACCTCCTAACAGTCTGGTCAGACACTCCTCTCTACTGGTGGTCTGTCGGGGGTCCTGAGCCCGGTCACCTTGTGTGCCCCCATTCACTGGTCCCAGCACCTCCTAACAGTCTGGTCAGACACTCCTCTCTACTGGTGGTCTGTCGGGGGTCCTGAGCCCGGTCACCTTGTGTGCCCCCATTCACTGGTCCCAGCACCTCCTAACAGTCTTGTCAGAACGGCCGGTGGGGGACAATTCATCCATACGACCACCCAGCTTCTCACATCACAATAATGCGCCCCTCTCAGGCTCTAGTAACGCGGTGACATCTGGTCTCTGCGTCATAGAGGCGTCTAGTGGCCAACAAGCTCTACACAAGCGGAAGAAGAGGTCACTACACACAAGGAGCCTCCGAGAGCCTCTTATAGGCCAAGGGGGGAACCGGTTTTAGGGCCTCAGGTGGCAAGACCATCCATCTAATCACAACAATTCATTGTAGTGGCCCAGCACACCATCCTGGTCCCCTCCATAAATGTCATACATGTTTGTCTCATGTAGATGCACTGCGCAAGCCTGTCTTGTCATATCCAGTGTGTGTGTTGCACAGTTGCAGCACTTGAGAGGTTAACTTCAATAAAATCATTGCCTGCATGTAAATGTAACCAGTTTGTCATGTCATGTGGTGTAAGAGAAGGTATAAGTAGGAGTGCTTGAGAGTGGGAAAGGGTGGTCTTCATCTGCAACTTGTGTTCCATCTTGTCTGCCACCTAACAGAGCCACATGGAAGCTAAAGGTGCACCTTTAGCTTCCTTGTGGTGAAGATGGTAGCTGAGGAGAGATATCCCGTAGCGTCTGAATTCTGGTTGTGAGTGGAGTGAGTCCCAGGTATAAGAGAGAGCATTTGTAAGTAATTCTGTAAGACGTAACCAGTGCTGAGGTACTAAGTAAAGTTTTTAAGTTTCCCTACCCGACCGTCCAGATCCAGGATCTCCGTGTAGAAGTACACTACTTAGTACAGCCACGTGTCTCCAGGGCTGGGTGATAGTCAGTGATTACTGTCAGAGTGTCTGTGGAGTGATCCCTACCCCTTTTCTTCCACCGGAGTGTTCCCCTTCCAGGAGAGGTACCAGACAGATAACGTGGACTGCGGGACCGGTGTCATCCCGTGTTTCCTCCCTGACCTCCAGCCTCCTGACTTGCCTGCATTGTATTCACTGCACCTAAACTGCCTTGTGATAACGGTTTACTGCAAGTTTATCAATAGTAAAACTTTACCGGGCCCTAACCGTTCCTGGGGAGCCGGGGTACTAAAGAACTGTCTGATTATTCTCTGCCAAGTAGCATACCGGTGCGTGGCGTCACCCGTGACAACTACAACCCTCATCATCCTGTTTATTGGCATTCCCTATCCTAGTGGTGTCTTTGGGTGGCCTGCAGTGACACTGTGGCCTTGGCTGCGTGTGCGCCATCGGGAATGAGTTGGTAAGTGCCACCGTGACACGCCCGCACTCTACCCTCCAGCTCCCCCATGTATGTCAGGTGCCCGGGGTCTCCCTATGGCACGCTGCATCATCATTTGCATTTTGCAGCAAACTCCTTCTAGGTGCTTGATTTCTTTGACAAAGCGTTTAGTTGAGTGTTCTAGCAGGAGGGCCCCCAGCAATCATCCATTTATCACCTGTGGACACATAATAAAGGTCTTTTCTCGGAACACGGCAGGCTTTAGTGGTTTCCTGTAGTGTACTTTTAATTCTACTTATTTCTGTAAGGTTATAACTATAATCGTAATGCTCAGCACCGTGAGTCACATTAGAAACGTCTAATTCTTTCTGACACACAAGGCATAACTACCTCTTGTAGCAGCGCAATCCAATGTTTCACCACTCTAACCGTAAAGAACCACGTTCTATTGGAGCCGGCAAACAATTATGCCAAGAAAGTCCCCCTGCCATTTTCACACCCCTTACCCAATATGACGTGGACCCACTGGGCTGCTACCTATTTAACTTTGCCTAAACTTGGGAGCAGAGTCTAAGGGATTCCCAGGTATGCAAGAATGGCGTGATTGAGGAAAAACATCCAGGGGATACTGTGGACGAAAACAACTCATCAACGAAAGGGGTCAGAGGAGGATGTCAGGAATTGTTCTGATAAACAGCTGCACACTCAAACAAATTGTAGCCGAGTTTATCTGTGGTGCTCCAACTAATGTGTCCGAATGCACAACTCAGTGTTCCTTAGCACAGATGGGCTATTACAGCAAACGACCAATTCAAGCACGATTGTGTCCAAGGGAAACAAAAAGACGAGACTCCAGGGGGGCAAAAGAGCTCAAAAATCGTATCACCGAGCAGCGGAAAAACATCACCTGGTCAGATGGATCCAGATTTCTGTTGCCCCGTGCTGATGGGAGCACTGGTGTAACGACAGGGGATGTAGGGGAAGCAGTTGCACCCAGGCCCAGGAGCCTTAAGGGGCCCATAAGACCTCTTTTCCCCATATAGTAAGCCTAGGACTATGAATAAAGCATTATCGTTGGGGGCCCTGTTACAGGTTTTACATTGGGGCCCAGGAGCTTCAAGTTACGTCTCAGCATTAAGGAGTTAAGAGAAGTTGGGGGGCCCCCAAGATAAACTTTTGCACTCGGGCCCATGAGCCTTTAGCTATGCCCCTGGATGGGAGGTCAGAATTTGGTGCAAACGGCAGGTATCGATGATCCTTCCTGGTAGAGGTAGAGTAATGGGGGGGACGCCACAATGAATTTCTGCGCTTCTGAAGGGCAAAGGAGGTCCAGTGCGTTACTAGATCGGGATGTGTAATGCAGTGGCCGTTCACTGCATACCTCAATACCAATTACCACTATTGTTTTAGACTTGCTATAACTTCAAAGTTACAGAGTACATTTTTCTTCCGCTCTCTAATCAGATCATAGAAGCAGAGAACTCTCCAATTAGGGCGTTGTTTATTTACCCGCCGTCCTCGCAGTCCATATTAGCAGCGCGCACGCTTTCTCTCGCCGCCATAATTTAGCATAGTTCACAATTCATGGGATAAGTGAGACTCATCTCTACTTAATACATCATAAATTGCTGGAGTTATGGAGATGAATCGTAAAGTTGTTAGTTCTTCAAGAACAAAGCAAAGGACAATGACTTAATGCGTCTCAGATCTCAAGTGTTCCTTAATCTCACAGATCATTACAAGGTAAAGATTTACAGCGGGAGGAGCGGCCACCATCAGAAATAAATCAGACTGTTTTATCTCCCTAAATTGTGGTGTGCAGATGAGCAGCGCCCCCGTCCAGAGAAGGACGTTACCGAAATTAATAGGACTCGTAAATAGTGATGCTTACCCAGCAGATCCAGAAAAACAACCCAGCTGCTACTTTTACTGCCCTCATTTATTACACCTCATAAAGGATCGTCCATCTCCTTGTTTTATTTAACGTTTGCCCAACGGCAGAACCGTCACTGATGAGTTCATATCCTTAAATCAGATTTACGGCAAGAATAGAAACTCCTCAAATCATTTTCTATTTGAACATTTTTTAGGCTTTTTTTGTTTTTAAAGTTAAACTCAGTGCAAATTTCCATAACTAGGGAAATGGCGCTACTAGGGTGACATAATCGGGTCGGTAATGCTTTCCCACTAGTCCCCCAAATGCAAATTTTCAAGGTACTCTGTACCCTATAGGTCCTTAGACCTTTACACAGACCTAGTTAGATACTTAAAGGGATTGTACTAGAATCACAAGTTATCTACTGAATAGGGACTAGCTTGCTGGTCGGTGAGAATCTTACCACTGAGACCCTTGCCAATCTCAGGAACGGGGGACCCATGTCAATGTGATGGGTGTAGAGATGAGCGAGTACCTGCCCGCTCGGGAGCAAAGATTCGGGGGGGGGGGGGGTGGGAGCGGGGAGCGGCGGGGGAAAGCAGGGAGAAAAGGAGGAGAGATCCCTCTCTCCCCCCCCCCTCGCTCCCCTCTGCTCATGGCCGCAACTCACCTGTCACCCGTGCTGGCAGCCGAACCTTCTCTGCCGAGCGGGGAGATACTCGCTAGGGACAATGCTCGATTGAGTAATTGTCCTTAGCGAGTATGCTCGCTCATCTCTAGATGGCTGTGATTGGTTCATCGAGCGCTGCAGTGATTGGCTGAGCTGCGGCACTTGAGAACCAATCAGACTCAATGCTTCCTGGAGGTAGGATTTATGAACCCCCTCACCAGGAAGTGTCGTTTGAAGACTACAAACAAGTGTGGTGGAACTGCCGGAGGAGAAGTGCGGCGGTCCGGACAGCGCCTCTTAGATGATGTATTGTTTTTTGTTTTATTTTTTTAATGCAGCTAGGGCTTATTTTAGGGACAAACAGTAGGACTTCCTACTGTAAAAGTTGCATCTCATGGCACGAAAACCGCAATTCTGTGCGATGCGATGCAAGACAAAGGAAGCTTCCATAGGGAAACGTGCTGTAAAACATCGCAAATCGCAGCAAAATTCAGCATGCCATGTTTTCTTTTCTTCTCGCAATGTAGCAGCCTACAAAACATCACTAATGTGAAGGAACCCAATGGAAAACCCGTGTAGTGACCCAGTACATCATCCTGGTTCCCTTCATAAATGTCATACATGTATGTCCTATGTAGATGCACTGTGCAAAATCTGTCTTGTCATATCTGGTATGTGTGTTGCACAGCTGCACCAATTCAGAGGTTAAAGGGGTTGTCCCGCGAAACAAAGTGGGGGTATACACTTCTAATACTTTGTAATGTACATTGTGCATTAATTATGAGCCATACAGAAGTTATTCACTTACCTGTTCCGTTGCTGGCGTCCTCGTCTCCATGGTGCCGTCTAATCTTCAGCGTCTAATCGCCCGATTAGACGCGCTTGCGCAGTCCGGTCTTCTCTGTGTTAAATGGGGCCGCTCGTGCCGGAGAGCGGCTCCTCGTAGCTCCACCCCGTCACGTGTGTCGATTCCAGCCAATCAGGAGGCTGGAATCGGCAATGGACCGCACAGAATACCTGCGGTTCACCGAGGGTGAAGATCCCGGCGGCCATCTTCGCAAGGTAAGTAAGAAGTCACCGGAGCGCGGGGATTCGGGTAAGTACTATCCGTTTCTTTTTTTAAACGTCTGCATCGGGTTTGTCTCGCGCCGAACGGTGGGGCTATTGAAAAAAAAAAACCCCGTTTCGGCGCGGGACAACCCCTTTAATGTTTGTAAAATCTAAAGCCTGCATGTAAATGTATCAAGTTTGTCATGTCATGTGGTATGAGAGGAGCCAATAAATGTGAGTGATTGAGAGTGGGAAGAAGTCCATGTCTGGTGCTGTTTAGGAGGTCCAGGTACATGGGGGCACCTTTAGCCCTCATGTGCTGAAGCATGGAGGAGGAGGAGAGATTTTTCATTTTGCATGCGAATGAGTGTTAATGGAGTGAGCCCCAAGAGAGAGCATCTGTGAGTAAAAACTTTCTTTCAAGGTCAGTGCAGAGGTATTATCAGTGCAGAGGTATTATCTAATCTTCTGCTTTTCCTACATGGCCGTCTGAAGTCTGGATCACCGCGTAAAGGTACACCCTTTGATTGTCACACCCATGCGCCTCCAGGGCTGGGTGGAGGTACTACAAGATAATCTCTGTTCACACATGTGTGTCTTTGAGCCTGTAAGAGGCATTACATTCTGAAGTCTATTCATTTGCCTGCACTGTGAAGGCTACAACTGAACTGCCTTGTATTGTTTATTCTTTATTCAAGTAAAGTTTATGCCGGGCCTCACTGTCTCCAGAGACCCGTGGTACTAAGGACTGTCTGTGGCTGAATTTCTTATCCGCCGAGGGTCATACCGGTGTGTGTAGGAGCGGTGGCGTCACACATGACAAATGTTTCCCTGTTCTCTCCATTTGTTGGGTTGCAGTGCTACTCTGGCTCTTGCTGCGTGTGTCCCTCCAGGAAGGCGCATGGTAAGTGCCACCGTGGCAAGTCAGCACTCTACCCTCCCAGCGCCCCGCATATGTCAAGTGTCCGGGGTCTCCCTACGGAACGCTGCACCTGGGCTTCACATACATGAGATTTGTAGCAGTCGAATTGCAAGAAAATCGTGTGATTTTGTCGCCCGTGTGAAAGCGGCTTTAGTTTGAATTGAAATAAAATGATAACTTAGTTTTTTCTTACCTAAAGACAAAATCGGACTGATCGATTTCAGCTCCGCAGCTGCTATTCGTTAATATTCCGCCGTTTCCAACTACAGCACATTGCTTGAAGGGAATTCCTTCGAAGGGCTGTGACTGAAATACAAAGCAGAAGATATCATTGGCGTCTTCTCTGATGGCTTCATCTACAGTCCAGCAAATTAAGCAGTTATTGGCAAAAGCAGAGGAAGGAGAAAAACAGAGCAGAATGTCCACTTACAGGTTCGGCGGTTCCCAATTTCTAAGCCACCATATTAGACTATGTCCAGATCCTGTCAGATTACGATGCACTTACCATTGTGTAGCCACCATGACCATTGCAAAGCTGTCATTAGTAATGCTTATGAACTTGCTGTCACTCCGGTATTCTGTATTTTACATTTCCCGCCCGATATTACAATTAAGTCCCGTAACTCCTCTAATCCAGCCCAAACCCAACCCTTCAAACTGCATTCCACAACGCCCCCCGCTTTTTTCTTCACTTCCAATGGAAATCACGCGCATGCACATAGAGCAATAACTATAGCGCAAGCACATATGAGTAGTTCTGAGTAAGGACCTTTGATGCACCCACAAGGAGGGCTGGATATCTGGCAGCTGGTCAAACAAAAAAGTTGCATGCATAATAAAGGACATTATCCCTGTCTTAGCAATCGGGAAAAGTGGAAAGACACACACAAGCTTGTGCTAGAAGCAGATCATCGGGGAATCAGTCAGGAGGTGTAGCCCGAAATGTCTACTGGTGGTCCCTGTTTGCAGAAGAATTATCCCCCTGCCCCTTATAACAGCACAACCACTGGTGCAACAGTGGAGTTTGGTGGCTTAGTTACATTTGTAGCACTAAAGCTGCTGATAACGGGGGGGGGGGGGGGGGAATGCTGGACTGCATGTCACGTGATACACTATTGGCCAACTGAGTGCATGGGCAGGGCAGTATAGGAAGTCACTGAGGGTCCAGGAGAGGGCTAATACGCAGGAATCATAGAATGGTTGGAAGGGACCTCCAGGGTGATCGGGTCCAACCCCCTGCTCCGTTCACTAAATCATCCCAGACAGATGTCTGTCCAGCTTCTGAAGACTTCCATTGAAGGAGAACTCCCCACCTCCCATGGTAACCTGTTCCACTCATTGATCCCCCTCACTGCCTAATATCTAACCTGTGTCTCCTCCCTTTCAGTTTCCTCCCATTGCTTCTAGTCTTTCCTTGTGCAGATGAGAATAGGGCTGATCCCTCTGCACTGTGACAGCCCTTCAGATATTTGTAGACAGCTATTAAGTCTCCTCTCAGCCTTCTCTTCTGCTAAACATTCCCAGATCCTTTAACCGTTCCTCATAGGACATGATTTGCAGACCGCTCACCATCTTGGTAACTCTTCTCTGAACTTGCTCCAGTTTGTCTATATCTTTTTAAAGTGGGGGGCCCAGAATTGGACCCAGTATTCCAGATGAGGTCTGACTAAGGAAGAGTAGAGGGGATAATGACCTCACGTGATCTAGAATCTATGCTTCTCTTAATACATCCCAGAATTCTGTTTGCCTTTTGGCTGCTGCATCACATTGTTGACTCATGTTCAGTCTATGATCTATTAGTATACCGAAGTCTTTTTCACATGTGCTGCTGCTTAGCCCAATCCCTCCCATTCTGTATGTGCTGAATCGCTTGGCACATCATCTGCACAATATTTCAGAAGACAGAAATTGGCATGCCTGTCCTTCAAACCCTACAGGTGTGCCTGGACAAGGACAGTAGACAAAATTTGACTCTTTCAAAAATCGGACTCTTTTGACACTGTTTGCATACAGGGCGGGAAAACGTTGACAGAGGATTATAAAAGGTCCTGTTGAACCTATAACAGTGTTTTATAGCGCTACTGGATTCTCTATAGCAGCACTGTTACAGGTTTCCTTTAAGTATATTCTACCATTCTGTGTGCACAGCTCCTATGCAGACCCACATGTACCCTGTGCAGTCAGATCCTTCAGCACACTCCCTCTAATCTGCTCTCTACTTTCTGTATACATTTGGTATAGTTGCTAAGGTGTTTCCTTTGCAAAGTATGTTTAAATGGGATTCCGACATTGGGAAACCAATAGACATAGAAGGTTGGGATTATATGAATCAAGCCATATCTAAACTGGAGGATAGGCGGAAGGTTTTGTTGAGATGGTATATGGTACCAACAAGACTAGCTCCTATTTCTCTGGAAGCTTTGCCCCAATGTGTAGACAGTTGGATACGATGCATCATGTATGGTGGGAATGCCCAAAAGGAAGTAGATTCTGGAACCGCATAGATCATTCAATCGATTCAGTCACAAACATTTTGACCTTCGGATAGTAAAATGGTAAGACTGAAAAAATACGTATGCCCATCCAGTTCGGCCTATTCCCCACCCCACCCCCCACAATGTTGATCCAGAAGAAGTAAAAATAAACCCCAAAGAGGCAGAAGCCAATTTTCCCCATTTAAGGGATAAAAAGCACTACTGAATGCGTCAATCACAGCAATTCCCAAAATACAAAAAAACTGCTTTACTATAATTTTTCGGCTGCCAAGACAGCTGTAGCGCGCGGCTGCATTAGAGACCGGCAGCATGGTTATGTTTTCTATATTCTACTGTGAATAACATATGGTTAGATGGGATTTCTAAATCACCGCATTCTTTTTATCTCCAGCACTCTTTGGGACTCCTCTTCTCAGGATCAGTGGGGGAGGGGGGTTCCAGCAGTCGGACCCCCACCAATCACAAAGGTATCCCCTATGTTGTGGATAAGAGGTAACTTCCAGTCTTGGTATAATCCCTTTAAAGTGGTTGTTTCACTAAGACATTTCATGGTGGCCAATGAACTGGCATCAATGTAATGAACAGACCTGCCAGAGGATGATCTGCTCTCATCACGTGGATCTCCATTTGACTCAAAGGGGCGCTTCCAAGCAGGGACTCCCCTCTATGATGTCCATATACACTGGTAGGAGATATGAACAGGGGTTGTCTTCATGAAAAAACATCGTTGAGTTGCATTCAGGACTGGCAATGGGTATTGCTGATTATCATTGCCAATGAATGGCTCCATTGGCAGGTGTATACCCCATGCACCAACCTCACAGCAACTGCTGACATTGCCATTGATTGGCACTAGGTGCCCTCCAGCACTTTTGAGGACTGGCATGTGACACAATTAGTCATGGAGGCGCAAGGCAAAGACCTGAACATAACATGTATCATGAATGATGAAACTATCCTGCTGGAGCCGGGAAGCCACCACTAAGTAGCCACCAAAAAGCCTGTAGAGCTCCTTTTCAATGCATTCCTCACAGTCCCATCTGAGGGGCGACGCCTTCAGTCCGTATTCGTCCGTCTGTTTGTCAGTGTTCCTAATAGCAAGCACACTACATTTGTTAGACCGGTCTTACATTTCTGGCAGCTTTCATCGTCACAGTGTCGTGGCAAGATCAACGTCTTCGGAGATGGAGTCCCCTGCGGGAAGGAAGACTCCCCTCTCCTTCCACGTGGTCTGTCATCTTTGGATCTTGTCACTTACTTTGAGTTGCTCTCTCATGCACTGCTCTCCAGAATGGGGACGGTCCATCAATATCGCTCTCCAATGGCTGCCTCCATGCCAGCACTGTGGTGGCTGCTGCTCTCTTGCAACTGTCTATCTGCTCTTTGCAGCATTCACTGCTCTATGGCTGCTGCCCCTCACCGGCTACGCTCACTCCGCCTGCAGTATCGTAGGTCCAAGGCTTATAAACCAGACGTTTATAGCGCCACAGTGTCCCAGGCCTAGCGGACGGGGCAGGGCTTCGCACAAGTCAATAATCTTTTGTCTGATTGCTCACATGGCAAAATATTCTGTTGCACAAGTGAATACATTTTGCATGGATGCCTTTATATTAGCAGGAGCCTTGAGCCTCTGTACGACTCTTTTTCCCGACCCCTCAGGTTACTCCTTATGGTCTAGCGCTCTTCTTTCCTATCTCGCCTATTAACCAGGTATGGCCTGACCCATTAGGCTTCATAGGGCTCAAGCCGTACAAATCTTCGTAACGTGGGAAAGGAGAAGTACCAGCACCTACCAGCCGAGGTACCTCTGGGGAGAACCATTGCTGTTCCTCGCAGTCCATTCAACCAGTGGATGTGGAGCCTACCCCATCAGGCCTAGCTACAACACCATTGACTTAGAGAGTGACCTGATTTGTTCTTATTTTCAATTTGGGAATGTCGGCAACTGCTGTATGTTGTCGATGAGACACTATAGTGGATTTCTGCTGACACGGTGTGCTGGCTTTAGTGCAATTCAACAGAGAAAGTGATTAGAGGTACGGCGCCAACATCATCAGTTCCGCACAATTAGTATTATTATCAGTAAAGAGGTCATGGGTGCCCACTGGTTAACAGTCGTAGCTCACTAATTTGACGCCTTTTAACTTTAAGTAAAGAAGACCTGACAAAACTTATTTCACTTGGAAATAAACATGCAAGTCTGATAAACAGGGACAGACTACAATATGTTCGCACTGAGCTGTTTATAGGGACTCTATGGGCATTGGGGCCTTCCACCCAGGTGTATGTGGGCATTGGGTTGGCATGGTCATGGTGAGCCCCTGTGTAACAATCCGGTGTCGGTTTGGAGTCTCTTGTTGCATCGGTGCGAACAGGTATCACAGTCAGGTGGAGGCAGAGGTCGGTATATGGGAGCAGTGATGCTAGCCAAAGGAGCAAGCAGTAGCATAGTTAGGTGGAAGCAGAGGTCGGTACACAGGAGCAGCGATGGTAGTGAGAGGGGCAGTTAAAGGGGTTGTCCCGCGGCAGCAAGTGGGTCTATACACTTCTGTATGGCCATAATAATGCACTTTGTAATGTACATTGTGCATTAATTATGAGCCATACAGAAGTTATAAAAAGTTTTATACTTACCTGCTCCGTTGCTAGCGTCCTCGTTCCCATGGAGCCGACTAATTTTCGCCCTCCGATGGCCAAATTAGCCGCGCTTGCGCAGTCCGGGTCTTCTGCAGTCTTCTATGGAGCCGCTCGTGCAGAATGCAGGCTCCGTGTAGCTCCGCCCCGTCACGTGCCGATTCCAGCCAATCAGGAGGCTGGAATCGGCAATGGACCGCACAGAAGAGCTGCGGTCCACGGAGACAGAGGATCCCGGCGGCCATCTTCAGCGGTAAGTATTGAAGTCACCGGAGCGTGGGGATTAAGGTAAGCGCTCCGGTAAGCTTTCTTTACCTCCCTGCATCGGGGTTGTCTCGCGCCAACCGGGGGGGGGGTTGAAAAAAAAAAAAACCCGTTTCGGCGCGGGACAACCCCTTTAATAGCAGAGCTTGATTAAGGGCTGAAAGCACAATAATCACGTAAGGAAGGGAGGTACACAGTGAAGTTTAAATAGGAAGTCCAATTAGGAAACAGGGTGGAGCCAATCAGGAACTGGGTTGTGGGAACAAGGAACTGGGACATGATTTGGCAGGGGAGCTGTCCAACAGGCTGGATAGCTCACTAGAAAGAGCCGTTGCCCGGAGCAGAGCAGGTCCTGGGTTCGATTCCCAACACCCTATCTACCCTACCATTTATTTGGCAATTATAGAGCATAGATACTTTATTCAGATTGCAATGCTCTTCCCCCACACCCCTTTAGCCATAACACAGGACCAGACCCACCTGGTGCTGGCGCCAGCCTTACATCCACCAATAACAGCCCTGAATGTGGAGTAAATTCCCTTGGCCAACAATTACTGGTAGGTTAATGATTATTTTAGCCACGCATGTCTAACCCTACTCGATGTACATACTGGCCAATGGCTTCACAAGAAAGCAAAAGAGAATTTCGTGCCCATCACTGAAAAAACTAGTTATATGGGTAGACTCAAGTAACTCTTCATTCTGACAAGAGCCTAGCCATGATGTGAAGACCTGAACGTCAGACCTTTCTCACTCTATATGCAATGATTAGCCTCTTACGCCGATCTTGTAAGATGTTGGTATTTTGAAGCAACTGACTGACACCTTAACGACCCGAATGGTGTAAAATAATAAAATAAGTCCTTCACCTTCTCGATCCCCGAAGCTCTTGTTTACCAAGTCTCCTGGCAGTCTCTACTTCCACGTTTCGCTCAAGATGGACATGTGACCACAGCACCCAATTGGGTCTTTAATTTTGGGTACATATAAAGCGACATTTAATTTGCATTTTTTCCATTGTGTCAGTTTTTCTGATGTTTTTTACAAATGTTAATTATTCACCTTTAAGGGGTTCCTCAGGACTAACATACTGATGCCTTGACCTTAGGACAATAGTTCATTGGTGGAGATCAACCCTTTAGGATTCATGGGCCGTGTGAGAAGCTCATCGCATCGACTATTCTCATCTGTTTTATAAATGAGACTTGGCCATTAAAGTTGATAATAGAAAAAAAACGGAGAGTAGTCAGATGCCCTCAGTCTGCCGTCTGCACCGTCCGTTTTTCTTGAGAGATGCAGAAAGAAAGAATTGGGTCTGTTTTTCTTTTTTTTTTGCAGATATGAAAAATAAATGTCACACGGGAATAAGAAAAGACCCGACACGCGGACGGCATAAGACGCACGGATGACACGTGGGACAGCTTTTTTGCGGACACAACATGAACGTTTTTTTTTAACGCAAGTGTACCATAAAAGGGAGGGGCCCTTATACATAATTACAGACGACACTTCAGAGACCCCCATAGAATCCATACAGCTTCTCAGCAGGCGACATTTCATCGACATTATCACTAATTAGGTCTAATTGATTTCCTAACGTAGGCGCCATTTAATCATGTTCCCGACTTCTTACCTTCGGCAGCATTTTGTAGATGTCCTCTGCAATTAAAATGTTCTTTTTACTTTCCACTTCATAAGTGATGTTGCTTCCCAGCGAGGTATTGTTCTGTGATACTATGAAGTTATTAACAGCGTTGCAGCAGGAAGACAAGTACAATCTGCAAAGAAAGTCACATTATCATCAATCCGGGCAAAGCAGCGCTGCAAGACGTCCATTCAGACGGCCACAGAAGGTCCACCAGCACGGGGCCCTCTACTGGATCATAGACCCCACTCTAGGATGTTCAGATGCCATAATAGTGCATACGAATAGGGGTTGTCATTTTGGGTCAGTTCCTTTAACACAGCTAGTATATGTCAAGAAGGCCGGCCTTAGCCATGTGAGTCTGGCCAGACGATCTTCTTGCTCCAAGAACAGTATCTTGTGGAGCTACATGAATCATCCTCCTCCTGGCTCTGTTTCCTCTCCTTTGATGTTTCAAGGTGCTACGGTCAGCCGATCAGCGCCACTGAAACAGAATTGCTTAGTTCTGCTACTTTATTTTATGAGCTTGGTTCTGTTGCTGTAGTTATGTTATGAGCTGGCTCTGATACATTATTTATGTACTCAGCTTAGTTCTGGTGCTGTATTTATGTTGTGAGCTGAATGTTGTTGCTATATTTATATTGTGAGTTTGGTTCTGGTGTTATATCTATGTGCTGAGGTTGTTTCATACTGTATTTATATTTTGAGTTGGGTTATGGTACTGTATTTATGATATAAACTTGGTTCTGGAGCAGTACTGTATATATTCAACTTGGTTCTGGCACTGTATTTATGTTTTGAGCTTGGTTCTGGTGCTGTCTTTGTAGTGACCCAGAGTTAGGATCCCCTCATCACTTGTAAGCCTGTTTGTCTTTATGTGAGTGATGTCAACCTTGTATAAGTTTGTCTCCCTATCCTGAATGGTTTTATGTGATTGGTAGTTTGAGGATAGGGGGAGGGGTTTGGAAGAGAAGAGTTAGTTGGTGGTCAGTGAAGAAGGTGCGCGCAGGCGAGACAGGCTTATGCTCCTGCCGGGCCTCAGCCACGCTCATGTCTCTTCTGCTAGGAGGCTTGTCCCCTCTGGGGACTGGAGCGCAGGAGATACTTTCTAGGAGATGGTGTGGGTGTGTAAGTGCCACGCACTCCCTCGCTGAACCGCACCTAGAGAAATACCAAACACCGGCTACAGCTAGCGTCAGTTGTAAGAGCATTGGAATGCCGTGTAACACAAGAGAGGCTGTGCCAAGAGAGTGTCCATCAGATAGCAAGGACTGAGGAAACGTGTGCCTTGGGGAAAAGAACTTTCTGTTGTTCAAGTGTGTCAGGAAACGTAAAGCTCAAATCTGTCAGAAGTCTCTGTATCTCCCCGGTTTAAAAAATTTGTGGATTCATTTATTTATCGCGAGTGTCTTATCACTCGTCTAGGGACACTGGCGTCACGATGACAATCTAGGACTACATCTTATCTCCCCTGCGTGAGGCTAAACTTCAGCCTTTTGGGAAAAAAGACAGTACAGCAACTGTGAACCCTCGCCATCTTGTACCCCGTTGTCTCCCCGGCTGAAGGCCTGGTTCTCGGTTGCTACGTATTTATGTATTGAACTTGGTTCTGGTGCTGTAATTATGTACTGAAGTTGGTTCTGGTGCTGTATTTATGTATTGAACTTGGTTCTGGTGCTGTATTTATGTATTGAACTTGGTTCTGGTGCTGTATTTATGTTGTGGGTTTAGTTCTGGTACTGTATTTATTCATTGGGCTGTTCTGCTCTGGGTATGCTGCTGTCTTGCTGCTTTTTGCACAAGCAAAATGTTGTCGGCTTCAAATAGGTGAGAAAATCACGCATGATTTGTGCGTTTTGAGGCGCACAAATATAAACCCTATTCTTTTAAATGTGGTCGTACACTACCGTTCAAAAGTTTGGGGTCACATTGAAATGTCCTTATTTTTGAAGGAAAAGCACTGTACTTTTCAATGAAGATAACTTTAAATTAGTCCTAACTTTAAACAAATGCACTCTATACATTGCTAATGTGGTAAATGACTATTCTAGCTGCAAATGCCTGGTTTTTTGTGCAATATCTACAAAGGTGAATAGAGGCCCATTTCCAGCAACTATCACTCCAGTGTTCTAATGGTACAATGTGTTTGCTCATTGGCTCAGAAGGCTAATTGATGATTAGAAAACCCTTGTGCAATCATGTTCACACATCTGAAAACAGTCTAGCTCGTTACAGAAGCTACAAAACTGACCTTCCTGTGAGCAGATTGAGTTTCTGGAGCATCACATTTGTGGGGTCAATTAAACGCTCAAAATGGCCAGAAAAAGAGAACTTTCATCTGAAACTCGACAGTCTATTCTTGTTCTTAGAAATGAAGGCTATTCCATGCGAGAAATTGCTAAGAAATTGAAGATTTCCTACAACGGTGTGTACTACTCCCTTCAGAGGACAGCACAAACAGGCTCTAACCAGAGTAGAAAAAGAAGTGGGAGGCCGCGTTGCACAACTAAGCAAGAAGATAAGCACATTAGAGTCTCTAGTTTGAGAAACAGACGCCTCACAGGTACCCAACTGGCATCTTCATTAAATAGTACCCGCAAAACACCAGTGTCAACATCTACAGTGAAGAGGCGGCTGCGGGATTTTGGGCTTCAGGGCAGAGTGGCAAAGAAAAAGCCATATCAGAGACTGGCCAATAAAAGAAAAAGATTAAGATGGGCAAAAGAACACAGACATTGGACAGAGGAAGACTGGAAAAAAGTGTTGTGGACGGATGAATCCAAGTTTGAGGTGTTTGGATCACAAAGAAGAACGTTTGTGAGACGCAGAACAAATGAAAAGATGCTGGAAGAATGCCTGACGCCATCTGTTAAGCATGGTGGAGGTAATGTGATGGTCTGGGGTTGCTTTGGTGCTGGTAAGGTGGGAGATTTGTACAGGGTAAAAGGGATTCTGAATAAGGAAGGCTATCACTCCATTTTGCAACGCCATGCCATACCCAGTGGACAGCGCTTGATTGGAACCAATTTCATCCTACAACAGGACAATGACCCTAAACACACCTCCAAATTGTGCAAGAACTATTTACAGCAGAAGCAGGCAGCTGGTATTCTATCGGTAATGGAGTGGCCAGCGCAGTCACCAGATCTGAACCCCATTGAGCTGTTGTGGGAGCAGCTTGACCGTATGGTACGCCAGAAGTGCCCATCCAACCAATCCAACTTGTGGGAGATGCTTCTAGAAGCGTGGGGTGCAATTTCACAAGCTTACCTCAACAAATTAACAGCTAGAATGTCAAAGGTGTGCAATGCTGGAATTGCTGCAAAAGGAGGATTCTTTGACGAAAGCAAAGTTTGATGTAAAAACAATGTTATTTCAGATACAAATCATTATTTCTAACCTTGTCAATGTCTTGACTCTATTTTCTATTCATTTCACAACGCATGGTTGTGACTTTTCATGGAAAACACAAAATTGTTTGGGTGACCCCAAACTTTTGAACGGTAGTGTATATCTGAGCGATTTTTTTTTTCCTGCATGGCAATGCGTTGCGGAAACAAATCGCAGCATGTTCTATCTGGCTTGTCATCTCGCATCGCAACCCCACTGCTTTCAATGGAGGTTCCTTTTATCTACGAAGTGATGCAAGGCGGTCTTCACATGAATGCGGATTTCACATGGTGGGGAGCGCGATATGGGGGTGGGATTCACAGCCCTATATTGCGCTAGCCCATGTGACGTTAGCCGTGGAGCAGCAAATATTTGGTATCTTGTGTCCATTTTATTTGCTTAAGTCTGAAAACTTGTGATTTTCCATAATTACAGCATTCCAGGCATGATATTGTAATTCTGCAGAGGTGGCAATAACCATTGGTGATTAAGCAACTTGTGAGAAGTCAAGCCTGGGGTCCGGCCCTCAGAGACGATGACCAGGTCTTCAAGACAAGAGCCGTATCTTATATGTAAATCTGTATTATAAGACGCTGCTGCCCGTGATAGAAGGATACAGACTTGTCTTAGCTTCAGTGAAGAACTTAATTTCATATTTTTATCACTTGAAACCCCAACATCTACCGGGAGTGAAGGGATTGGACTAACAGAAGTCCAGGCAGACCGACTATCTTATGACTGGGGGAATGGCAGAGCCAATGCCCACGGGTGCCATCTACCCCCCTGCTGGCACTGTATGCCAATATAGCACTAGAATGAAATATGACAATCTGCGATGAAGGCTCCTCCACAGGTTGGCAGAACTTGATGACAAAAGACAAGTTGATTATCGTATTGTGAGAAGTTAGTGAGCAATCAATATTGTTGCACTTCCTGTTGTGACTTTTATAAAAATGGCCGCCCCAGCAAAGCCAATATCTCCTTTAGGGCTCCTTCACACGTCGCCCGCATGCGCTGTAAAATCACGTGAAGAGAAGACACAATCAAGCCCCGAGCTTAATTAGCGTTTTCTCGTCCATTCACACGGCTGGGCGCGATGTATTAGCGAAAAAATACGGCGCAGCCCGGAAATCCCTGGCTTGGTATAAATCCTTTGAATGCCTGAATAGAGGCACCCGGCAGCTTCTCCCGGCGTTGGACGCTGATAAACTGCCTCCGCCCCCTATTTCTCCAGCTCCTATAGGAGTCTATGGGAGCCGCCAGCGTATATTAGTGGAAAGATAGATCCAGGCCCATCTTTTCCGGCAGCGTAGAGTTCTGGTCGCGGATGTGCTAGTTTTTCCTGCATAACGTTTTTACGCGGCTCATGTGAATGAATACGCTGGACGCCATTGCTTCAGATGGTCGCAGTGTTCGGCCGACGTAAAAACGTGACTAAATAGCCCCATAAAAACACTTATGTGAATAAGCCTGCCGGCGCCGTAACAACGTGTGAACGGGCACACAGATCTGCCATTGCTGTTCAGACAGCCCGGGTCCGGCGCAAATACGCTGAACCCAGATTGCCGTTGGGCGGGGGGGGGGGACCGTTTAGCTCTTCTAAACTGCCTCCCCCTTTCCACCCCTCGTCGTCTCCCGGCAGGGGACGTATTTGTCAGTAAAAGTATAAAAACTAATGAAATGCTTATAATTCTACTCTAGTAACCATAGAAACATCTAAGGGGGGTCTCACGCGACTAGACTTGTATTGTGGATTCTGCAATCGCCGTCTGCACGGACGATCCGCCATAAAACGCAGACATGAATTTTTTATTTTTCTTTCACACTCGTGAATACGAATGGCACATTCCGCAGGTGGAAGAAAAACCGCGGCATGCTCTATTTTACCACAGAAACCGCGCAGATGTCAATGGAGGCCGTCCGACCCGAAGCTCGCAGGCAATTAACATTGCGCATGGCGGCAAGTACCCGCATTAACGCTGAGCTAAACCAGGATAAAAGACCTGTCCTGCGCGGGGCCGCCTGCGAGTTGTTGCGAGCTTCCGCAGTGCGGTTCAATGAAGTACACAGAGTCAGCGGCCGGGCTTACAGACGGAATCCATTGTGGGCCTCAGGCAAGCGCGATACGGGGTCATGAAACTCGGCCTGAAATCGCGCTTGAAGAACGTGCGATTCCCCCACAGAAGCAAGGAGTTTTTGTGTTCCAAAGGCCTCGCGTCACTTAAGGGATTTCCCTTAGTTTTTAATGAAAAACCTGGCAGCGCCCTCCCATGCCCCTGGCAGCGCCCTCCCATGCCCCTCGCAGCGCCCTCCGATGCACCTGGCAGCGCCCTCCCATGCCCCTGGCAGCGCCCTCCCATGCCCCTCGCAGCGCCCTCCCATGCCCCTCGCAGCGCCCTCCCATGCACCTGGCAGGGCCCTCCCATGCCCCTCGCAGGGCCCTCCCATGCCCCTCGCAGCGCCCTCCCATGCCCCTCGCAGCGCCGTATAATGTTTTTGCCGGACCCAAAACAATGGGTGAGGCGTTCCAAGAAAATGCCCAAAGATATAAAATCGCAGCAGTCCTACGGGGTTCACATTCATTCGAGATTTGTGCGTCTTGCAACGCCGAAATCTCGCGCCATTTTCACAGCCGCGTTAAAGTGGCTTATTCACATGCGAGAAAAAAAATGCGTGTTTTTGCCACAATTTTCGCCTGCTGCAAATCAGTTAAAAAGCAGATTATAAAACCGATGATTTACGATGGTTTCTTTCGCACTCGCGATGTTTTCACTGATGCGATGTTCAGGGCGCGTTCTATCCTTCCGTGTTTAGCGATTTTAAAAATCTTCCATTGTATTCTATGGAGCCGGCGTTGTATCGCATCGCAGCGCTGCAAACATTGCAATGTGATTTAACACTAGAAACCCCATTGACTTTTGCGATAAAAAACGTGTGATTTTATGGCGGGCGGCAGCGAGGCGAGATTACCCCCCCAAAAAAGCAGCGCTGACGCTCACAAAATGCAATGAAAAAAAAGATGCGATTTTCTTGCGGCAAAATCGCGATCACCCGTGTGGAATAATCCTAAGGGGGCTTTCACATGTCCGCCGGGGATGCTGCTTTCCTGCTCCGTTCAGGGAGTATGCCCGCGGCCGAACGGTTCCATCTCTGGACGGACCGAATAGCGCCAGGTGAACCTCGCTGACTATAATGGCGCTTTCCGCTTTCCGCTCAGCTGGACAGCTTTTGGATGGAACTTTCAGCCGCATCTGTGATGGAAACTCCAGGCGGACGTTCCGACAAAGATGTGAAAACACCCTTAGAATGGTTTCACACAGACGAGAAAACCGCGTGATTTTTGCGTGATGCAAGAGTCAGTAAAAAAGCTGATTATGAAACCAACGATTTCCTTCCCGTCTGCGATGTTTTCACTGATGCCATGTGGAGAGAACAGAAAATCGCAGCGTGCCCCGTCTTTCTGCGATTTTTTAAAAAAACATCTCCCATGTTTCCCCGTGGAGCC
Source organism: Eleutherodactylus coqui (assembly GCF_035609145.1). NCBI lineage: Eukaryota > Metazoa > Chordata > Amphibia > Anura > Eleutherodactylidae > Eleutherodactylus > Eleutherodactylus coqui. Next base: position 121,605,825 of record NC_089848.1, read on the forward strand.
TTGTTTTTATTGCATCGCAATGCAGCAAACTTTGTGGAAAACTAAACTTGCGTCAGTCTCCGAACTCTTGGCCGTGACTCCTACAGACTGTCTGCAATGGCCGTGGGCCCCATATCAGCTGAGTGGGGGGACTACCACTGATCTACCTCCGGGGTAAGGCCACCAGTAGTAGAGTCCCCTTTATGACATCGGCCGGCCGTGTACCCATCAGTCATCTGGGCTGCAGGGGCTGGCAGAGCGCCCTACCTGAAGCGGCCGTACTCCTGCGCCCTCTTCTGCCACGTGCAGTTCTGGATGTCATTGACAGCCTGGATGTAGCAATCCTCAGAGTACCTGCGAGAAGAGCAGAAGTCAGACTGCCGTCCTATGGACTTTAAAGGAAACGGATCACCTACCATTCTTTCACTCATTAAGGGCGACCACCCACTAGCGGTTTTTTTCCGCTGCGAATTCTCTGCGTTTTTTTCCAATTGTCAATGGGACTTTCTGATGCTAAAAATGTAAAGTTGTGTTGTGTCGCGTTTTTAACATTAGGAAGTCCCATTGACAACCGGAAAGAAAAACGCAGCGAATTCGCAGCGGAAAAAAAACCCGCTAGTGGGTGGTCACCCTAAAACCAGAAAGTGAAACATTTTCCTTTTTTTAAATGTGTTTTTACTTTTGATACAGCAGAACTCAGGGTCACACAATGGGCAGGAGGAGCCCCATTGACTTCTAGAGGAGAGTGCTGTGACGTGTACAGGGAGGAGGAGGTGAGCTGCGACATTACTATGGACTTCTATAGGAGGGTGTTGTGGGCATGCTCTGTGACCAATGCAGGGAGGAGGAGGAGGTGAGCTGTGACATTACTATAGACTATAAGAGGGTGTTGTGGGCGTTGCAAGCAAGCGGGGTGCACTTGCCTGTGGATCGCTGACTCTCAGACCGGAATGGGCACCGACCACGTAGAAGTACTCTCTGGAGACGCGGATTTCCTTTAAAACCTGGCTCCTGCCAGTCTTTATTCACAGTACAACCAACGTAAACAGAGTCCATATAACGTTCAACAAAACATGAAAGTCCACATACACACCCCACCTGGGTGTTAAGGTCAGGGTGGTCACCCCTGTAGGACTCTGGCCTGCAGCAGCTTAGCTCTGCTGCACGGGTGCTCTCTCAGCCAACATCTCCCTGGGTGTAGCAGGAATGTACCCTTATATCCAACTTCCTGACCACACCTATGGGCGTTTTCCCTTTTCTCAGGCACCTGTCTGCTGCCCCCTACAGGCCATTCTCTGTAGTGCACCTCTACAGCATGCTCTGTGACCCATGCAGGGCGATGGAGGTGGTGAGCTGTGACTATCACCTATTATGAAGGTTGGATCAAAAGTAACAACAGGAAGAGCAGTAAGATTGTTTGCTAGTTTTTAATTAACTTCTCCAAGAACGAGAATTAACTTTTCTTTAGTCAGCGAGTTCTATCAATAACACAATATGCCGTACGCTCCTTCAGTGGTGGCTGCAGGGGGTCAGCATGTGATGTCCTGAATGGCGCACATTTACTACCATCAGGGCTCACTTAGACAAGCGGAAATAGATTTTTGTGACCTTCCTGGGGGACAAGTTACACTAAGATTGGCAATACCTGCTTTGCTAGGCCTCCTGTCCACGGGCGATATTTCACTGCGTTACCCGTGTCGATAATCTGGATAGGATAACTATGGAAAGTGCAGCCTGAGGTACACGAGCGGAAAATCGCCGCGATTATCCACTCGCATATAAAAATCCAGGCATGCCGCGATTTGGCTGCGATTTTCCGCAATGAACCTATCATTACTGATAGGTTCATCGTGGAAAATCACGGTGACTTAGCGTTCTCTCGTGGCGGAAATCCGCTGCGGGAAAATGCTATGCCCGTGGACAGCCGGACTATATGTGGGCCTATGTCTGTGCAGGGGATTTGGCGCTGTGTATCAGTGAAACAAGGACTGACCGCTGCAAAGAGAGACAAAAAATCAATCAGCACAGAATGTTTGACTTGGGCCTCGGTCACACGAGCGCCGTTTTCGTGCATTAGAGGCGCATGAAAAGAGCGCTTCTATTAGAACCAATGGTTTCCTATAGGGGGGTTCACAGGAAGGAATTTTAGACGCACTAAATAGACAAATCAAAGCTAAGACATGCGTGGCTACAATGCCCGCATCTAAGGTCTGTGGTGCAAGAAAACAGAGGGCCTGAGCCATCTATAATGACTGATACGTGGGAGCCGGAGTCTATGGAAACTCCTGTGCAGGAAAAGATTTCTGCCGACGGAAGTAATTCCCAGCTGCTTACAGCAGGAGTCGGGACATTTAAAAGCTGCTGCCAGAAGCACATTTTACATGTCCCGCTGTAAACTCCTGTTAGTCCCCGCAGGGATGAGGGGACTCCTGGAAGGTCCCCTTAATCCCCACAGGGACTAACAGGAATTTACAGTGGGACATGTAAAATGTGCTTCTGGCAGCAGCTTTTAAATGTCCTGCTGTAAGCAACTGGGAATTCCTCCAGCCCCGCTGCTGGGCAACTCCCCAGCAGCGGGGGGCAGTAGAGGACTGCCTCCTCCTCTCTCCCCAAGGGTTTTCCCTATAGATGGGATAGAGAGGCGGGGGAGGTTACAAAGCTTTCCTCGAGAGCAAGTGAAGAGGGGCAGGGCTAGAGGATCTCTTTTTGCTATGGGGATATCCCTCGGGAATGTCCAGAGCAGGCAGAGACAGAGTGGGGCTGTGGGTTAATCCCCCATAACAGGGAGAAATAGGCCGGAGCTATGGGGAATTAACCCATAGAAGGGAGAGACAGAGTGGAGCTATGAGTTAATCCCCTATAGCAGGGAGAGAGAGAGCAGAGCTATAGGGGATGGGGGCTATGGGGAATACCCCATAGAAGAGAGGGACAGAGTGGGGCTATGGGTTAATCCTCCTTAGCAGGGAGAGAGCGTGGGGATATGGGGGATTAACCCATAGCTCTGCTCTCTCACTCCCTGCAATGGGTTAATCCCCCATAGCTCCGCGCTCTCTCCCTCCCTGCTATAGGGAAATCCTGAAGCCCTGCAGGGCTTCATCTCTCTCTCCTCCAGCAGCTGCCCATTTACATGTTTTTAGCGCAGTGTAGGAGCAATGTTTTCGTGCTTCTATACTGCGCTAAAACAGCCCTCGTGTGAACGAGGCCTTGAAGTGGTTTCACACCGGCACTGGGGAATCTGCTTTCCTGCTGCGTCTAGGGATCAAGAAAAGGGAATTCTCGTAGCTGAATGGTTCCGTCTTTTGAGAGAACCGAACAGCACTGGATGGACCCCATTGACTAGAGGTTCCAACGCAGATGTGAAACCACCCTCAAAAATATGGATATTACATAGTAATACAGTGTGTAAGGGTGAAAAAAGATGTAACTCCACCCAGTTCAGCTTATTATTTCCCCCAGTGTTGGTCCAGAGGGAGGCAAAATATTCCTTTAATGAGGTAGAAGCCAATTATCTTCACTTTAGGGGAAAAAATATTCCTTCCCAACTCCAATCTGCCAATTGGAATAATTCCCAGATCACCGAACCTTCTGAAGTAATCAGTGATATAACATGTAATATTGTTACACTCCAGGAAGGCGTCCAGGCCTCTCTTAAACTCTTTTTTCGAGTTCGCCATCAGCACGTCCTCAGGCAGGGAGTTCCATAGTCTCACTACTCTTACAGTAAAGAACCCCCTTCTACGTCGGTGTAGAAACTTACTTTCCTCTAGACATAGAGGGTGCCCCCTTCTTACAGTCACAGTCCTGGGTATAATAGATGATGGGAGAGATCTCTTTACTGACCCCTGATATATCTATACATAGTTATTAGAGCGCCCCCTTGTTACAGTCCTGGGTATAACAGATGATAGGAGAGATCTCTGTACTGACCCCTGATATATCTATACATAGTTATTAGAGCGCCCCCTTGTTACAGTCCCGGGTATAAACAGATGATGGGGGAGATCTCTGTACTGACCCCTGATATATCTATACATAGCTATTAGACCGCCCCCTTGTTACAGTCCTGGGTATAATAGATGATGGAAGAGATCTCTGTACTGATCCCTGATATATTATACATAGTTATTAGAGCGCCCCCTTGTTACAGCCCTGGGTATAATAGATGATGGGAGTGATCTCTGTACTGACCCCTGATATATTATACATAGTTATTAGAGCGCCCCCTTGTTACAGTCCTGGGTATAATAGATGATGGAAGAGATCTCTGTACTGACCCCTGAAATATCTATGCATAGCTATTAGACCGCCCCCTTGTTAAAGTCCTGGGTATAACAGATGATGGGAGAGATCTCTGTACTGACCCCTGATATATCTTTACATAGTTATTAGAGCGCCCCCTTGTTACAGTCCTGGGTATAACAGATGATGGGAGAGATCTGTTACGGCACTCTGACCCCTGATATATCTATACATAGTTATTAGAGCGCCCCCTTGTTACAGTCCAGGGTATAATAGATGATGGTAGAGATCTCTGTACTGACCCCTGATATATCTATACATAGTTATTAGAGCGCCCCCTTGTTACAGTCCTGGGTATAATAGATGATGGAGAGATCTCTGTATTGACCCCTGATATAGCTATACATAGTTATTAGAGCGCCACCTTGTTACAGTCCTGGGTATAATAGATGATGGTAGAGATCTCTGTACTGACCCCTGATATATCTATACATAGTTATTAGAGCGCCCCCTTGTTACAGTCCTGGGTATAATAGATGATGGAGAGATCTCTGTATTGACCCCTGATATAGCTATACATAGTTATTAGAGCGCCACCTTGTTACAGTCCTGGGTATAATAGATGATGGGAGAGATCTCTGTACTGACTTCTGATATATCTATACAAAGTTATTAGAGCGCCCCCTTATTACAGTCCTGGGTATAATAGATGATGGAGAGATCTCTGTATTGACCCCTGATATAGCTATACATAGTTATTAGAGCGCCCCCTTGTAACAGTCCTGGGTATAAATACATGATGGGAGAGATCTCTGTACTGACCCCTCATATATCTATATATAGTTATTAGAGTGCCCCCTTGTTACAGTCCTGGGTATAATAGATGATGGGAGAGATCTCTGTACTGACCCCTCGTATATCTATATATAGTTATTAGAGTGCCCCCTTGTTACAGTCCTGGGTATAATAGATGATGGGAGAGATCTCTGTACTGACCCCTCGTATATCTATATATAGTTATTAGAGTGCCCCCTTGTTACAGTCCTGGGTATAATAGATGATGGAAGAGATCTCTGTACTGATCCCTGATATATTATACATAGTTATTAGAGCGCCCCCTTGTTGCAGTCCTAGGTATAATAGATGATGGGAGAGATCTCTTTACTGACCCCTGATATATCTATACATAGTTATTAGAGCGCCCCCTTGTTACAGTCCTGGGTATAACAGATGATAGGAGAGATCTCTGTACTGACCCCTGATATATCTATACATAGTTATTAGAGCGCCCCCTTGTTTCAGTCCCGGGTATAAACAGATGATGGGGGAGAGCTCTGTACTGACCCCTGATATATCTTTACATAGTTATTAGAGCACCCCCTTGTTACAGTCCTGGGTATAATAGATGATGGGAGAGATCTCTGTACTGATCCCTAATATATTATACATAGTTATTAGAGCGCCCCCTTGTTGCAGTCCTAGGTATAATAGATGATGGGAGAGATCTCTGTACTGACCCCTGATATATCTATACATAGCTATTAGACCGCCCCCTTGTTAAAGTCCTGGGTATAACAGATGATGGGAGAGATCTCTGTACTGACCCCTGATATATCTATACATAGTTATTAGACCGCCCCCTTGTTACAGTCCTGGGTATAATAGATGATGGGAGTGATCTCTGTACTGACCCCTGATATATTATACATAGTTATTAGAGCGCCCCCTTGTTACAGTCCTGGGTATAATAGATGATGGAAGAGATCTCTGTACTGACCCCTGAAATATCTATGCATAGCTATTAGACCGCCCCCTTGTTAAAGTCCTGGGTATAACAGATGATGAGAGAGATCTCTGTACTGACCCCTGATATATCTTTACATAGTTATTAGAGCGCCCCCTTGTTACAGTCCTGGGTATAATAGATGATGGAGAGATCTCTGTATTGACCCCTGATATAGCTATACATAGTTATTAGAGCGCCACCTTGTTACAGTCCTGGGTATAACAGATGATGGGAGAGATCTCTGTACTGATCCCTAATATATTATACATAGTTATTAGAGTGCCCCCTTGTTGCAGTCCTAGGTATAATAGATGATGGGAGAGATCTCTGTACTGACCCCTGATATATCTATACATAGCTATTAGACCGCCCCCTTGTTACAGTCCTGGGTATAATAGATGATGGAAGAGATCTCTGTACTGATCCCTAATATATTATACATAGTTATTAGAGCGCCCCCTTGTTGCAGTCCTAGGTATAATAGATGATGGGAGAGATCTCTGTACTGACCCCTGATATATCTATACATAGCTATTAGACCGCCCCCTTGTTAAAGTCCTGGGTATAACAGATGATGGGAGAGATCTCTGTACTGACCCCTGATATATCTATACATAGTTATTAGAGCGCCCCCTTGTTACAGCCCTGGGTATAATAGATGATGGGAGTGATCTCTGTACTGACCCCTGATATATTATACATAGTTATTAGAGCGCCCCCTTGTTACAGTCCTGGGTATAATAGATGATGGAAGAGATCTCTGTACTGACCCCTGAAATATCTATGCATAGCTATTAGACCGCCCCCTTGTTAAAGTCCTGGGTATAACAGATGATGGGAGAGATCTCTGTACTGACCCCTGATATATCTTTACATAGTTATTAGAGCGCCCCCTTGTTACAGTCCTGGGTATAATAGATGATGGAGAGATCTCTGTATTGACCCCTGATATAGCTATACATAGTTATTAGAGCGCCACCTTGTTACAGTCCTGGGTATAACAGATGATGGGAGAGATCTGTTATGGCACTCTGACCCCTGATATATCTATACATAGTTATTAGAGCGCCCCCTTGTTACAGTCCAGGGTATAATAGATGATGGTAGAGATCTCTGTACTGACCCCTGATATATCTATACATAGTTATTAGAGCGCCCCCTTGTTACAGTCCTGGGTATAATAGATGATGGAGAGATCTCTGTATTGACCCCTGATATATCTATACATAGTTATTAGAGCGCCCCCTTGTTACAGTCCTGGGTATAATAGATGATGGGAGAGATCTCTGTACTGACCCCTGATATATTATACATAGTTATTAGAGTGCCCCCTTGTTACAGTCCTGGGTATAATAGATGATGGGAGAGATCTCTGTACTGACTTCTGATATATCTATACAAAGTTATTAGAGCGCCCCCTTGTTACAGTCCTGGGTATAATAGATGATGGAGAGATCTCTGTATTGACCCCTGATATAGCTATACATAGTTATTAGAGCGCCCCCTTGTAACAGTCCTGGGTATAAATACATGATGGGAGAGATCTCTGTACTGACCCCTCATATATCTATATATAGTTATTAGAGTGCCCCCTTGTTACAGTCCTGGGTATAATAGATGATGGGAGAGATCTCTGTACTGACCCCTCGTATATCTATACATAGTTATTAGAGCGCCCCCTTGTTACAGTCCTGGGTATAATAGATGATGGCAGAGATCTCTGTATTATCTTCTGATATATTCTCGCAACACACAAATACCAGATATGGACAATAAAGGCGCTGATCCCTTTAATGGGGGCTTCCAGCTCTTGGACCTCTCTGATGTCTTGCTGCCTGCGATATGCATTATGTGCTGACCGATGTGTAAGAGCGCCTCATCCATCCCGTTCTAGCTGACGCGCTGACTACGTGCTTCTGCTGCCATCTATTGAGTACGACTTGATGGATTACACCGTAGTGGGCACACGGAATGTTCCAGCAATCAGCGCCCGGTAGCAGCGGGGTGCCCTCTATCTGCCACATGCGGCAATCACTCCAGGCTGATTGGGAAGTACAAGGCTCTTACAATTTCCGCACATATTTCTATGGGGACTCGATAATCCGAAAGGATTGTTTCCTGTATCTACAGCCTGTAGCAGGCAGGTGCCGGGTTATCAGATATTCTGGATTATCAGACAGCGCTACAAATATGGACAAAACTCACTTGCAGGGTAGAAACCCCAAATAAAATGTTACCACAAAACGTTTTCCTATCAGGGCGGATTCCCACGGGCGTCAGCTCCTATACGATGAGACGTATGTGCGCTATGCAGGGACACTGCCACCGCATCAGCGCTTTTTACTTGTACTTTATTGCGCTGCGAGGACCGCTGTTCCTGGTAGCGCCATGTTAGAGTAGGCGGGGCAGCCCATTAGGTAAGCAGGTCAGCTGACTTGGTAAGCCCAGGGGCTCTCGTTTAAACCCACAAAATCACGCAGTGAAATGCGTTATTTCGGGTGGATGGCGGCCTTTCGAGCACGAAAAATAAAGCACGTCGCGTTCCTTTCCCCGCGCCTAAAATGTGCATGAAAAAAAAACACGTGAAGGAACAGATTTAATTCAATGGGTTCGATTTGCGGCTAATGCGCCCGTGTGAGTCCGCCCTGCGGGGAATCACATGGGCAGATGTCTGCGCTGCACCATGCAGATAATAGAACGCATTGATGACAATGGATTCGTTTACACTTCCTTTTTGTGAAAAAAGCGGCATGCTCTACTTTGTGCGCATTTGCGTACCAAAAGTTCCCTTAGAAGTCTATGGAGCTGCACAAATGCGCACGCAACAGGATGCGCAATACGCTGCGGAAAAAGAAAACAACTAGAACTCAGGCTAAATAGCCATTTAAATTGGGGGATGGTCGTGTCCCGTGCGCAAAAAAACATGTGAGCGCAGAAAGTACGATAAACTACACAGATACACGTAAAAACGCATCCGCCCGTGTGAAGGAGCCCGAAGACCGGCTTCACCTACAGGGGGATAATTACTAATATACGGAGGCGCACGGCTTTTCATGTATTTAGCGCATCTCGGCTCCTCTGGCGTCCATTTCTGGCATAACTTACACCAGTTTTTGGTATACATTTTACACTTTTGTGTCAGTCTGGGGCGGCCACACCCACTTCTAAAAAGTGCTGGACAGCAAAAAGTCAAAAATTTTGTGCAATTCCCCACTTTTTTTACGCAAAAAACTGGCATAATAGTTTTTCGGAATGTCCCCACAGAGTGTTCTGGGCGAATGTACATGAGCATATTAATGTACACATAACATGCTTGTGCGAAAGGATTTACATGGGTGAGCGTGATATGAGACCAAGAAGCTCGGACTGATATCACGCTTGAAGACCTGAGGTTTGTGAGAAAAAACTGCAGCACTTTGCGGTACGAAATCCATGTGTGTGAAAATCGCATGTTATTTCAGTAGGGAAAATTAAAAAATCGCATCTACATGCAGTATAAGTCAGGGCCACAGAGGGAAGCACTATTAGTAAGTGGGGCCACAGAGGGAAGCACTATTAGTAAATGGGGCCACAGAGGGAAGCACTATTAGTAAGTGGGGCCACAGAGGGAAGCACTATTAGTAAGTGGGGCCACAGAGTGAAGCACTATTAGTATGTGGGGTCACAGAGGGAAGCACTATTAGTAAGTGGGGTCACAAAGGGAGGCACTATTAGTATGTGGGACCACAGAGGAAAGCACTATTAGTAAGTGGGGTCACAAAGGGAGGCACTATTAGTATGTGGGGTCACAAAGGGAGGCACTATTAGTATGTGGGACCACAGAGGGAAGCACTATTAGTAAGTGGGGCCACAAAGGGAGGCACTATTAGTATGTGGGGCCACAGAGTGAAGCACTATTAGTATGTGGGGCCACAGAGGGAAGCACTATTAGTAAGTGGGGTCACAAAGGGAGGCACTATTAGTATGTGGGGCCACAGATGAAAGCACTATTAGTATGTGGGGCCACAGAGTGAAGCACTATTAGTATGTGGGACCACAGAGGAAAGCACTATTAGTAAGTGGGGTCACAAAGGGAGGCACTATTAGTATGTGGGGTCACAAAGGGAGGCACTATTAGTATGTGGGGCCACAGAGGGAAGCACTATTAGTAAGTGGGGCCACAGATGAAAGCACTATTAGTAAGTGGGGCCACAGAGGGAAGCTCTATTAGTAAGTGGGGCCACAGAGGGAGCATATATAAGACATCACCATAGGCCAGCTGTACAGAAACCAGCAGAAGACCAGCAGACTTGTCACCGCAGTACCAGAAGTGCAGTATTTTTTTACTTTGTGTGACCACCTTTTCTGCACCCCAATTGGCTCAATTTGAATACAAACTCCAGTTCCCTATTACCGGTCTATCAGCTCTCCAGAGGGATGACTGTCGGGAAGTGATCAGATCCATTAAGTGACTTGGGTTGACTTGCAATACCAAACATAGCCCACAGTCAGGGGGCCATAAACCTCTCTTCCAATTCCAGACAACCCCTTTAAGTGGATTAGAAAATATCTCCACCATGTAGAGTGGGAGGCGGTTACTAGGCGGTATACGGCTGCTCGCCAGCGCGCAGCAAGACTCGCCTATTTATAGTAACCGCATATGCATTAATCATAACATAATCAAGTTACTTATAGATCGAGGAAGGAATTCTCGTCTCAATGCGATTTACGGCTCTGCCTGGAGCGCGGAGGGGTGACGGGAGAAGAAGGAAGCCCTGAGAGATGTGAACAAAATCGGAGGCGCAATTAAAACTTTTATTGAGGAAATGGGGCCTGCCGCCGGCGCTGGGAGTGCGGGGGCGGCCAGGAGTGCCAGGGGTTATGTAATAAAGTGATTACAGTGAATCTTCCTGCAGCGGTCACACATCTGTTTGTTCATAATTACATTAGAACTAACGAGTATGTACGACTTTGTAAGTACGGCGACCCTCCAGGCTATTTACAGGGAAACTTTTTATGTTTTTTTGGCATCAGTTTCCTAAGATCCTTTGATCATGAAAAATACGCAAATGTCAAGGCGATCATCGTTAGCACGGTACAAGATGGTTCAGCCTATCATACAGTATTCAGTAGGAAGACACGCTTAGAAGTAGGGAAGAAGGACGGTTCTAGTAACCTTACAAATACTTTTCAGAATTTTTAGCCAATTCAATTATTTACCAGGGACATCTGGATTAGAAAACCCATTTTAGGTACTGTATTAAGAAATACTTAAAGGGACACTACCTTTTCAGACATTTTTTCTTCTACTATCTTATGTTAGTCGCATCATCTCTCTGATATACTTATATTAAAAATGTTGCTGCTTTACCACTGAAAATCATGTTTGAAGTGGCTGCCACTAGGGGTCTCCTTTCCAGCTTTTGTCCAATCCACTCTCAGTTGTTAGGTACAGAGCTTCTGTAGTATATACTATAGAACTACAGATATATTGTATATATCTGTAGTTCTATAGCAATAGGGGGAAATCTATCGTCCCAGGCAGCTCCACTGCATTCACAGGCTGCAGGCTGACAGATCTGCACACACAATGATAACAATCTCTATAGCTTCTGCTTCTCCTGCTGTTACAGTGTGTATGCACACATTACACACGCATTATTGTGGCTTTACTAACCATTCGGCCAGAATATCTCTAAATGCCTGAATTGTCCTGGGAAAGTAGAGGGGTGGGAATTCCGATACTGCCTTCCTGCTGATTGGAACAGAGACAGTGCAATGCAGTATGGGGAGTCAGGGGAAGGAGGTAAAGAACAGTGAACTACTGGCAGAATGCTGGGCTTGCGACATGCCCCTCCCTGAAGTGGGTTGCTCACAGCAAAACAATGGAAAAATGGTGAAGACCACCTGAAAATCAGAATGTGAAACGGTGCAAACAGCAGCAAATGAGCAGGTAAGGATAACCTTGTGTGTTTTAGAAAACTTATTAAAAACTCTGGTATGCTTTAAGGGAAGCCTCGTCTATTAATTAGCCAAAGTGGAGACCTCTCTGTGGTTGGAAGACCTATCATATCTGGACATTTCACAGACAACACATTGATGTTAATGGGCAGCATGTAATACTTTATTTCCCCTGCGGGATTGCTGCAGGGGAATTGAACACTTGCTGCTAGGTCTCTTTACAAATTGAAGGGCAGCGGTACACCCCATGATGAGATTATTTATGATGAGAAGTGATCCAAATCATAACCACTTTGAAACTGTGGAGGCCAAAGATTTTTCATTTTTTTCATCCTTGCCTTACAAGAACCACACATTTTTTATGTAAACATTTTTGTCAGATTGGTTGTATTTTTGCAATTACAACATTTAATGTTTAAAGTAAAATACTGAAAAACTTTAAAAATCTTTAAGTGCGGTGACATGGAAAAAAGAGATTTCAGTACAGCAGCATTACTGTGCGGTAAACAAGACGTTCACTTCACTCTGAGGGTCAATACGATTAAGATGATACAGAATTTTTACAGTTTTTTTTTAACTTTTACTACTTGGAAAAAACGTTTTGAAAAAGAAACATCGCTCTCTGTCATCAACCTTTCAATGTTTTGCTGTAGATGTGTGAGAGCTCACTTTTGCAGGGAGTGTGTGTTTATTTATGGTGTTTACTGCGCCAGATGAATAGTGAGATATTGTAATGGTTTGGACGTTTGCGGACAAGGTCATACAACATTTTTTAATTTGTTTATGTTTTTATATGGGAAAATGTTTTTTTACCTTAATATATTTTGTTAACTTTATTCAGCCATTCTTCTGTTTTTTTTGAGTCCTGCCAGGAGACTTGAACTTGTGATCAGTCATACCATATACTGCAGTACTTAATGTCCTTTCAGGTAGATCCCCAGTGGTAAGCCCAACATATCAGACTTTGACAGTTTGACTATATATTTTATTTTAGACAAAACAAAAAAAGACCAAACAAAACTGATCTTTCAAGTTTTTGCAAACTATGTGTGGAAGAAAAACCATCCACATTTAAAGGAAAAACTGTCATCAGAATACTACGCTTTATACAATCTGTGTTTTTATGATAAATGCTTTTAAGAATTTTCGGTAATTTTTTTTAAATGTTCAATGTCCCAATTTATATATATTAAAAAAAATCCTAAACTCTTGCAGTTCTCACACTGACCACTAGGCCTAATAATAGTCTGATGCTTTCTGTTCTGTAGGGAATACTTCTCAGCAGTCATCTCACTATCATCACAGGCAGAATTACACTGAGAGGTGATATCTATATGTAAATAACAATATATCCAACCTTCACAATAGATGATGTCACAGCCCACCTCCTCACCCTCCCTGCACGGGCCACAGAGCATGCCCACAACACTCTTTCATAAAGATCAATGGGTCAGCTCCTGTCCATTATGCTTATGGCCCATGAGGCTGCTTTAAAGCATTTTTTGCAAATGCTGTTAACTGCAGCTCAACCAAGATGGCCGCTCTTATAGTCATGTACAGACAATAGAATAGGAACATCCACAATCAGAAAATCAAAGCAGATTAGAAAAATCGAAAATGTGCCACTATCTGGTTGTAATTAGTAAAGCTTTTTAGGCAATACATTTCCTTTTAAAAAGTTTCTACATAAACCATATGGATAGCTCCATGCTAATTAGCCTTCCCTAATGAAGGTCCCTCGTCATACAGAGTCATGCAGAGTCCATTCTAGTACATGTAGTGCTGTGACCCAGAGGCCAAAGCAAGGTTCCCGTGACACTTGTGACACTTGTGCCGCTCGCTTCACCCAATCAACTCTATTTTTTGCAGTTCAAAGAATTAAAGTCGAACTTCTGCAAAAGTCCCAAAGCTTTCCTCCCTGCTGAGCCATACTGCACCTCTTCCTCAGGGAGACGGACAGGAGGCGATCCGGAATGTCTCTGCAGAAGACGCCGGCCGTGTAATTATTCTGAGCCGGAATTCTACAAAATGAACAAAAATAAGTAATAAAGATATCATTTGATAACAATGGGAGATTCTCCGGACTTCACTCATCATTAGTCATATGCAAACAATGGCGCCCCTAGTGGCGGAGGCCTTCGAAAGAGAAGCATTAGGGATGACCCCACTGGGCAGACTTTGTACCTCAGATTTTGTTGTGACAGATCTGCAACAAAATTCACATTTTATATTTTAAGCTTTGCTGCAGATTCACAGCGGAGGTCACTCTGATCACCGAAATGGGGGACATCCCTGGCGAAACGCCGCAGAAGAAAGTAGCATGCTGCAGATTAAAAGGTTTCCCAGGCTTCTACTACTGACGATCTCAGGATAGCTCATCGGTAGTTGATCAGCGAGGGTCCACCACTCTGGATCCCCATAGATCAGATAATTACTGGACCAGCTGGGCTGGGAGTGTGAGCCCTTTTACACAGGCCGATCTATATAAATGAGCACCAATGACGATGACGAAGCTCGTTTGCCTAATTCAGCCTCTATGAGGAAAGAACGTTCATGCGAAGATTAGTCGCTATTAGCAGCACATTTCCCGTTGGCTTGTGCTGCCGAGAATGGTAACTTCTTCATTTGCACAAACGTTGCGATCAGCCAATAAACAAGGGTTTGCTCGCTCACCGTTTGATCGAGTGCAGCTTTAAATGGCCCAATGATCAGACATACAAGGGCTCTAACTTACATTTGTGCCCAATTGTTGGCCCAAGTGATAGGGTCTTAAAGCGACCCTCTGGTTTCAGAACAAACTCTCAGGGCTGGAGCGGGTGGGCGCTATATTACCCACGCTTGTTCTTCTCTGCTGTCTGCCCGACTCACAGGTTCTGATCCTGATTTGCAGCCATCCATGATGGCCACTTCAACTTGTGATCTAGCTAATGCACAATGTGCATTGCTCTCTGATTGGCCAGTACTAATCTCCTGTGGCAATCAGAAAGCAAGTATAGTGCATTGGTAGTCCAACACTACCAACACACCACAGGGCTTAGAAAGACTGAAGATTGCATCGACCATCTTGGATGGCCAACAATGGGACCCAAAACCAACGGTTCAGACGAAGAAGTGCAGGTAATGTACCCGCTGTGTACAAAACTGAACTTGGTGATCCACTCACAAGAGATGCTAATAAAAAACACATCTTTACTGAAACGGGGATGGGCAGTAACGGCTGATAACACCTATAGTTTGGCACCGAAACAGTTAACGACCCAAGTACCAAACGCACGTTCCATGAGTGCACTAACAATGTTATTCTTACAGCTCACCGTTGTCTTGTAAAACAAAAGCTGTACTTTTCCGTTCCATTGTGAGTCTCATAAAAGGAGTTTACAAGAGCGCTGCACCCCAGTAAGATCCGCAGAGCTCCATGTAAATATGTGTCACTCCGGAGCCGCTAATAGGAAGCACATTCCTCATGTAGCTCTCTAACCAGATACAAAGTAATGGGAAGGAAGAAAAGTAGCCGGGACATTACTTTCTCTCTCTTTCACCAATTTCCCTAAGCCTCTGCATGAGGGTCTCCCAGAGATGGGGAGGGGGATGATACTCTGAGCCCCAAAAGTAATTGTTATGGTGAAAAGAACCCCAAGTGTCAGTGCTACTTTATCATCATTGGAAAAAGGGAAGAAAAATAACCTAAGGCGACCGTCGAGTTTCGGGACAGGAGGGGAAGGCGGTATATAAGCTGCAGTTCTTCTGCTTTGCCGCCCCTCCGGTCAACTGGTTTTGGGTCTTGTTTTTGGTCGTCTAAAATGGCTCCAACAATTATCCAACATGTAGTTCTCTGATTGGCCAGTGGTGATCACGTGAGCAGCTGTGGCAAACCAGAGAGCAAGTATAGTGCATCAGTACTCTAACCCTACCAATTCAGGGTGGGGATTAGTCTGAAGAGTGCATTGGCCAACTTGGACGTCCGAAAACAGGACCTGGAGCCAGCAGAATCGAAAGGCAGCAGAGAAGAACAACTTCTGGTAATAGATCCCCTCCGGTCCGAAATCAGAAGGTTGTTGTAAAGCCGGGGGTTCAGGTGGGGCATATGCCCTGGATGCAGGGTCCTAAAGGGAGCATCAACAAGCTACTCAATGTTGGAAAAAGTATTATTTACAGCGCCAAGGCAGCAAATGAAATCTGTGCTGGGGGGTGAGGGAAATTCTAGCTTGTGTCATGTAGGGTGTGTTATTGGTGGAGATTGGGTCATTTATTTCACAGCAAAATCCACACCAAATCTCCACCAAATCTGCGTTCCATTCATTTGAATGGGAATCTGCACTTCAGTATTCATGATACAGATTATTTCACCATGGATTTAGAATCCGCGTTGCAGAAAAAGGGAGTGACGTCACTTTATAATGTTGATCTGTGTGGAATCTGCGTCAGAAATTCCGCACGTGGATTTTGCTCATTCACAAGTGTCGAACCCCCATCCAGATCTGCGCAGAATAGCCTTGGAGTTCTGCTGCGGCTTCAGCAGTGGAATCCATGCCGAAAAAACAGCATTGGATTCCACCGTGTGAACATACTGTTAGAAAACCCATTTATTAGGGCATTCAGAGTTAAAGGGATTTTTTGATATAATGAACATCGGTGTGTTTTACTTTGGCTGCAACGTGCCTCTTTACCCACAGGACCGCTGCAGGCAATGGCAGGACCTGAATGCCACAGTAACGGCCTTGACATCTCCATTACTAGCCCATGTGACTTGTATTTGGGACATCACCCCGGTCTGAAAACCTCATGAGCCATTTGATGTGGTGCTGGAGGGCCACAATGGCAGCCAAGCTTCACAGTAAGTAATTCATTAAATGATTGTAAACTGTGAAGCAAAAGAATAAACCATAAAAACCCATTCAAGTGTTTAGTGGCGGTTGCTGGGTGAGGGGTGTGCGCTGCGGTGGGCGCTCAGCATTGCAGGTCCAAGTCAGGAAGAGGGCCGCAGCTAAATAATTGTCAAAATTTGCACCAGGGGTGTGGGTTTTGAAGTGCTTTTTGATACAGAAATGCTGTAGATTTTGCCATAGATGCGCAATATTTCCGCTGCATGTGAACGCACCCTAAAAGACAGACGTCACAAATTAAGAAACTCCATTAATTATCCTGAGCAGATAGCAACTACAAAGAGAGGCTCTGTGCTTGGAGGACCCGGTATGTCGGGGTATTACAGACAGCCCATAGATTTTACTAGGTAGCATGTAATACTTAATTTCCCCTGTGGGGGTGCTGCAGGGAAATGGAACTCTTACTGCCAGGTCCCTCCACAGATTACAACTGATCTCTGGTGGTCCTACCAGGTAGACAATTTGTGAACAGATTATTTTTAGGCGACTTTTGTAATAAAAAGAGTTATAAATAGCAAACAACCCGGTCACGATCTAAACAAGGTTTCAGACCTGATCATCTCGCATTCAGAATGGAAACAGCAGATACGTGGAAAAAGGCTAAAAGGAAGACTTACACGTTGTTGACTTCAGGCTTGATCAGTCCCACTCGGGTTGTTATATTTCCAGGCCTGTGGAGAAGAAGTGAAGATCACATTCAGGTATTGATGTGTTTGGGATGTCAGTGATCATCGCTCGATACATTGTTGCTATTTGCATCACAATGTAAAACACCGGAAGGAAAGACGCTCATTACAGAATGAACGGATCAATACTCTAAACGGCTTGATTTGTTACTATTGTTGTTCATTCACAACACGTTTTAAGATATTATCAAACATTAAACACCAATTAAATCCTCGTCTGGACGTACAACAGCTTGTTTATGGCTGCGTTATGTAACCTAATGGATTAGACGGAGCATTTATATTAAACGGAATTAGAAAGAAGGATCTACTGTGCCTCCTAAAACAGCAACACTTAAAGGGCGTTTCGGTCGGAGGTGCCCTGCCTGGGACGCCCATTTCTCCGGAGCCACAGTGCTTGAGCTAGCGGTATACTGCACAACAGTGCTGTTCATTTCAGAGCTGGTGAAACTGACGAATGAACAGGATGTTTCTGGCCTGAGGAGAAGCCGTGGTGCTCAGGGCCCGTCCACACTGTCTCTGCACCATCCCTTTAACATACAGAGTCCGGAAGTGTGCCCCGGCCTTATTGTGGATCTCCAGATCTGAACTCAGAGCATCATACGCGGGTAGTGGCGTTCTTAGCATCCAAAATAAGTACATCTTTGTATGTACGACATTGGTACAATATATTGAAATTTGGGGCCCCGCATTTAAAGTCTAGCCGTACTTTCAAAAACATTTGACATGTCAGAGGGAGATGTCAAAAGTTTTGATTGCTGGAGGTACAGTTGCTGAGACCCCTGCTGATCACTAGAACAAGCCAGGTTTTATGCATTACTGTCTCTACTTGTTACTTAAAGACGCGTTTATAGACTTTCTATTGATCCCATCTTCAGTTAGTGAGCAGAGACAGATCAGATGACTGCTTCTTCTGAGTCATCCTGGAGATCAGTAGGCATCTCTGCAGCTGGACCCCCAGAGACCAAAACTTTGGACATTGCCCTATGACATGACAGTATAGTTAGGGTAGATTGACACATAGCAGAAATGCTGTGAATGTTCTGCAGTGGAAAACTCGCAATCTGCATTTTCGCATCAAAACCGTGTCAACATCTGCACCATTGCCGGGGATCTTGACTAAGGAACAGCTGAGTATCCGCAGCTGATTTCAGCATCTGGAGCGCTCCCCTCAGCTCAGAATACTTTTTGATGGCATCACCGAGAGCGCAGTGCTGGCAGTGCACCCCGACAGCCACTAGTGAGCGCCACACCACTGGTCAGGTGATGCCACTTCTGGGCTGACAGGGTGCGTTGCCAGCGCTGCACTCTTAGTGCTGGCAGCATGAAGTCTTATAAGCTCAAGATACGCAGTTCTATCCTAGACAATATTTGCACCACTGGTGTGGATTTTGACGTGGCCTTTGATGTGGAAATGCAGATTTTGTGGCAGAATTTTCCACGGCGGAATATCTGCAGCATTTCTATTACATGTGGAAATACCCTTAAAGCCTTCGGCTTATGGAGACGAACGAAGGTTACTGCAATCCATCAGAACCAAAGGCTGGCATTTTTTATTATAGCTGAAATTGAAGGATCAGCCAAGGAATGAACATTCGCTTATTTGTTGGCTGATCATTGGTCCATTTAGCCGGCCTGATTATCAGATGAATGAGTGTTCAGATGAATGCTTGGGACTTTCCATGTAAAGGGATCCTAAACGGTCCCGGCCTATATGCACGGAGCAGTAGTCCAGCATATGCCCTGCCAAGCCATTCATTTCTATAGTGCTGCCATGTAGACGCCAGGCTGATGTAGTATCACGTCACCCAAGCTGAGTTGTATAAACATCATTCTTTGTTTATACTGATATCGGACTAAGTAATAGTTTTGCAATCACCGAGCAAAGTCCTTTAAAGGCTGTATACACATTTGCACTCTTTTTTTTCTATTAATCAATATTTTTTTGGAAATGAAGACTTTTTCTAAATGGATTTCATTAATGATTTGCTTCATTAATTGCTTCATTTCTATGGTTCTATGGTTTCCCAATGAACTGCAACTGGAAGACTGAAATCTTAGCACATTCTGTTAGTCAGAGTGAACTGACAGCTCCTTCCCTGGCCTGCTGCCCTGTTGTGTAGGTCCATTCACTGACTTTGAACTGAGTTATTACTAAGGGCTGTAAGACAGAGCCGGGGGTGGTGGAAGAGATCAGGAGGACAGAAAGCAGAGAAAGCTACTACTACAGAGGGCTGTAATTCATTCTAGGTGAAGTTTCTGCTCAGCAGCGAGGGGGAAAGGGACCAGCAGCTACTCAGAGAGAGGATGAAATAGCTGTGTAGTATTGAGTGGGTGTGGTTATGCTACACAACCTCTGAAAGAGGAGAGGGGAGGCTGAGTTGAGCTTGTGTGCAATCATGAGAAAGACCAGCTGATCAGTGCTGGGATTGCTACCAAGTCAGAAATTTGAGTATAAGGGCGCCCACCCACTGGCATTTGCGATTTTCGTGCGTGAAAAACGCTGCGTTTTCGCGGCGTTTTTCGCGGCGTTTTTTGCCGCGTTTTCGCAGCTTTTCCATTAATTTCCATTGACTTTCATGGGTGCATTAGGAGAAAAATAAGGACACATATGCAACTGACAGTTCCTATGTTAAAAAACGCAACGCAACGCAAAAAAAACCGCCAGTGGACAGGAGTACATTCAATTCTAATTGCTCTTGAGAAAAAACGCAAAACGCAAAGAAAAAAAATCGCCAGTGGGTGGGCGCCCTTAAGGAGCCTGCAAATCAAGCAAGGGGCTTTCTAAAT
This sequence comes from Eleutherodactylus coqui, assembly GCF_035609145.1. NCBI lineage: Eukaryota > Metazoa > Chordata > Amphibia > Anura > Eleutherodactylidae > Eleutherodactylus > Eleutherodactylus coqui. The sequence goes on from NC_089848.1 coordinate 121,626,128, forward strand.
GCATTAGAAGGAAAACTCAATGCCGATAAGTGAATCATTTTTTTCTGCAGGAACTTATTAAAATATGTGTGCAATAATTTCTCATGCACAAAGGTTTTCTTGGCTTTTAAGAAAACAACCATCATTCCCAGAAGCTTTATTTTTTAAACCTTTTTGGACGGCTAACTCAGTCAGACGGATCAAGTCATTAGTTACTACGCTGACGTCTACATCATATTATGGATATGAACCGTGGACCCCTTCATGAGCCAGAAGCAAGAACTGCTCTGTTATTTGACCACCTTCCACTCCAGTGGTACATGAATGGTCACCATATAATACTATACTTCGCCCGCATCTACTGTGGTCCAGACACGGCTTCCCAGAAATCTATGGTTGCCCCATTACAGTCTCATGAACGTTGGAGGTTGTACACAGCCATTAAACATCTAATATCCTATGCCCTTTGTGATGATATTCTACCGACACGCGGTCCCGCTAATGCCAGTATTTTGGAAGGTTACTGTAATATTCCGGATAACATCTAATTATGAGCTTTAGCCTGGAGCAATTTAAGAAAAAAAGGCCAAGAAGAGCGATCTGCTATCTGCAGCGCAATATGGAGATGTATCAACTTAATGAAGACGGGGAGTTTTGCAATTCCTAAGCAGTGTGCATCCAGGGCGGCGATGATTTAGGGCCAGAACACAAAGGGAACAAGATAAGCGTCTGAACTGCTGACAGGAGCCCGCTCATAAACTCAATGGTGCTTAAAAACAAATGATACATTAGAAGTGTATTGTGCGATGGCCCAGAAGGTATAAACTGTTTTACTGCACAAATTAAAGGACGTATTCATGTACCGCAGCTGCCAAATCCGAACACAACACTTGAGATTTCTTGTACTGAACGCGCTCACTAAAATAATGAAAACTGGGGGAAAAGTCAGGTGTAAAAATAGAAATAAGAAGTGGAGAGAAGCGGAAAAAGAGACAATAATCTAAGGTGTCAAATAGATAATCTACGAGTATAACAAAGTATGGAAGGCTGTACAATGAGATGTGTTCATCCAATTCAGCCCATTACCCCCAATATTGATCCAGAGGAAGGCAAAAACCCAATCAGGTAAAACCTAATTGTCCTAATTTTAGGGAGAATTCCTTCCCGATTCCAATCCGGCAAACAGAATAATCCCCGCATCACCGACCCTTCTGAATGTCATTTTGTATCACTCAGGAAAAGCGTTCAGGCCCCTCTTGTACTCTTTTATCGACTTCGCCATCACCACATCCGCAGGCAGAGAGATCCATAGTCTCACTGCTTTGACAGTAAAGAATCCACTTCTGTATCAGTGCAGAAACCATCTTTCCTCTAGATGTAAAGGGCGCCCCCTTGTAACAGGTACAGTCCTGGCTATAAATAGATGATGGGAGAGATCTCTGTACTGACCCCAAATATACCTACACATAGTTATTAGAGCGCCCCAATGTTACAGTCCTGGGTATAATAGATGGTGGGAGAGATCTCTGTACTGCCCCCTGATATATTATACATAGTTATTAGAGCGCCCCCTTGTTACAGTCTTGGGTTATAAATAGATGACGGGAGAGATCTCTGTACTGACCCCTGATATATCTATACATAGTTATTAAAGCGCCCCCTTGTTACAGTCCTGGATATAATAGATGATGGGAGAGATCTCTGTATTGCCCCCTGATCTATTTATACATAGTTATTAGAGCGCCCCCTTGTTACAGTCCTGGGTATAAATAGATGATAGGAGAGATCTCTGTATTGTCCCATGATACATTGTACACTGTTAATAAAGCGCCCCCTTGTTATAGTCCTGGGTATATTAGATAATAGGAGAGATCTCTGTACTGACCCCTTATATATCTATATATAGTTATTAGAGCGCCCCCATGTTACCGTCCTGGGTATAATAGATGATGGGAGAGATCTCTGTACTGACCCCTGATATATCTATACATAGTTATTAGAGCGCCCCCTTGTTACAGTCCTGGGTATAACAGATGATGGGAGAGATCTCTGTACTGACCTCTGATATATTTATAAATACTTATTAGAGCACCCCCTTGTTACAGTCCTGGGTATAATAGATGATGGGAGAAATCTCTGTATTAACCCCTGATATATCTATACATAGTTATTAGAGCGCCCCCTTGTTACAGTCCTCGGTATAACAGATGATGGTAGAGATCTCTGTACTGACCCCTGATATATTATATATAGTTATTAGAGCGCCCTCTTGTTACAGTCCTGGGTATAATAGATGATGGGAGAGATCTCTGTACTGACCCCTCATATATCTATACATAGTTATTAGTTCTCCCCCTTGTTACAGTCCTTGGTATAATAGATGATGGGAGAGATCCCTGTACTGACCCCTGATATATCTATACATAGTTATTAGAGCGCCCCCTTGTTACAGTCCTGGGTATATTAGATAATGGGAGAGATCTCTGTACTGACCCCTGATATATCTATACATAGTTATTAGAGCGCCCCTTGTTACAGTCCTGGGTATAACAGATGATGGGAGAGATCTCTGTACTGACCCCTGATATATCTATACATAGTTATTAGAGCGCCCCCTTGTTACAGTCCTTGGTATAATAGATGATGGGGGAGATCTCTGTACTGACCCCTGATATATCCATACATAGTTATTAGAGCACCCCCTTGTTACAGTCCTGGGTATAATAGATGATGGGAGAGATCTCTGTACTGACCCCTGATATATCTATACATAGTTATTAGAGCGCCCCCTTGTTACAGTCCTGGATATATTAGATAATGGGAGAGATCTCTGTACTGACCCCTGATATATCTATACATAGTTATTAGAGCGCCCCCTTGTTACGGTCCTTGGTATAATAGATGATGGGGGAGATCTCTGTACTGACCCCTGATATATCCATACATAGTTATTAGAGCACCCCCTTGTTACAGTCCTGGGTATAACAGATGATGGGAGAGATCTCTGTACTGACCCCTGATATATCTATACATAGTTATTAGAGCGCCCCCTTGTTACAGTCCTGGATATATTAGATAATGGGAGAGATCTCTGTACTGACCCCTCATATATCTATACATAGTTATTAGTTCTCCCCCTTGTTACAGTCCTTGGTATAATAGATGATGGGAGAGATCCCTGTACTGACCCCTGATATATCTATACATAGTTATTAGAGCGCCCCCTTGTTACAGTCCTGGATATATTAGATAATGGGAGAGATCTCTGTACTGACCCCTGATATATCTATACATAGTTATTAGAGCGCCCCTTGTTACAGTCCTGGGTATAACAGATGATGGGAGAGATCTCTGTACTGACCCCTGATATATCTATACATAGTTATTAGAGCGCCCCCTTGTTACAGTCCTGGGTATAACAGATGATGGGAGAGATCTCTGTACTGACCCCTGATATATCTATACATAGTTATTAGAGCGCCCCCTTGTTACAGTCCTGGGTATAACAGATGATGGGAGAGATCTCTGTACTGACCCCTGATATATCTATACATAGTTATTAGAGCGCCCCCTTGTTACAGTCCTGGGTATAACAGATGATGGGAGAGATCTCTGTACTGACCCCTGATATATCTATACATAGTTATTAGAGCGCCCCCTTGTTACAGTCCTGGGTATAACAGATGATGGGAGAGATCTCTGTACTGACCCCTGATATATCTATACATAGTTATTAGAGCGCCCCCTTGTTACAGTCCTGGGTATAACAGATGATGGGAGAGATCTCTGTACTGACCCCTGATATATCTATACATAGTTATTAAAGCGCCCCCTTGTTACAGTCCTGGGTATAACAGATGATGGGAGAGATCTCTGTACTGACCCCTGATATATCTATACATAGTTATTAGAGCGCCCCCTTGTTACAGTCCTGGGTATAACAGATGATGGGAGAGATCTCTGTACTGACCCCTGATATATCTATACATAGTTATTAGAGCGCCCCCTTGTTACAGTCCTGGGTATAACAGATGATGGGAGAGATCTCTGTACTGACCCCTGATATATCTATACATAGTTATTAGAGCGCCCCTTGTTACAGTCCATGGTATAATAGATGATGGGAGAGATCTCTGTACTGACCCCTGATATATCTATGCATAGTTATTAGAGCGCCCCTTGTTACAGTCCATGGTATAATAGATGATGGGAGAGATCTCTGTACTGACCCCTGATATATCTATGCATAGTTATTAGAGCGCCCCTTGTTACAGTCCATGGTATAATAGATGATGGGAGAGATCTCTGTCTTGTCCCGATATGTTTATACATAGCCATTAGGCTTCCCCTCATTCATCTTTTTTTCTAACCTGAATAATCCAAATTTTTATAGCCTCTCTGGGTATTGTAGTCCGCCCATTCTGTTTATTACTTAAGTTGCCCCCTTTGTACCCGCTCAAGCTCTGATATGTCCTTATTGAGTATCGGTGCCCAAAACTGTTCATAATATTTCATATTTGGTCTGACCAGTGACTTGTAAAGAGGAAGAACAATGTTTTCGTTATGAGTCCCTACACATCTCATGATGCCCCTCTCCCCCCCCCGATCCTATATGCCTTGGCAGCAGCTGCCTGACACTGGCTGCTCCAGTTAAGTTTACATTTAACTAAAATCCCCAAGTCGTTCTATGTCAGCATTACCCAGTCGTTTGACATTTAGTGTGTTATGGCAACATGTATTTCCTCTGCCCGTGTGCAGAACCTTACATTTATCAGTGGTAAACCTCATTTGGGACTTTTCTGCCCCCAACTTATCCAGATCTATATGTACCCGTATCCAGATCTATATGTACCTGTATCCAGATCTATATGTACCCGTATCCAGATCTATATGTACCTGTATCCAGATCTATATGTACCCGTATCCAGATCTATATGTACCCGTATACAGATCTATATGTACCTGTATACTGTCCTCTCTTGTATTAATTTCTTTACATCGTTTTGTATCATCTGCAAATATTGATATTTTGCTGCAGAATTCTTCTACCAGGTCAGTAATACATATATTAAAAAGAATAGCGCCCAATACTGCCCCCTGTGGTTCCCCACTAGTAATGGTGACCTTTCCAATAGTGCCCCCTGTGGTACCCCACTAGTAATGGTGACCTCTCCAATACTGCCCCCTGTGGTACCCCACTAGTAATAGTGATCCCTCTAATACTGCCCCCTGTGGTGCCCCACTAGTAATGGTGACCCCTCCAATACTGCCCCCTGTGGTACCCCACTAGTAATGGTGACCTCTCCAATAGTGCTCCCTGTGGTACCCCACTAGTAATGGTGACCTCTCCAATACTGCCCCCTGTGGTGCCCCACTAGTAATGGTGACCCCTCCAATACTGCCCCCTGTGGTACCCGACTAGTAATAGTGACCCCTCCAATACTGCCCCCTGTGGTACCCCACTAGTAATGGTGACCTCTCCAGTACTGCCCCCTGTGGTACCCGACTAGTAATGGTGACCCCTCCAATACTGCCCCTTGTGGTACCCGACTAGTAATGGTGACCCCTCCAATACTGCCCCCTGTGGTACCCAACTAGTAATGGTGACCCCTCCAATACTGCCCCCTGTGGTGCCCCACTAGTAATGGTGACCCCTCCAATACTGCCCCCTGTGGTACCCCACTAGTAATGGTCACCCCTCCAATAGTACCCCCTGTGGTACCCGACTAGTAATGGTGACCCCTCCAATACTGCCCCCTGTGGTACCCCACTAGTAATGGTCACCCCTCCAATAGTACCCCCTGTGGTACCCGACTAGTAATGGTGACCTCTCCAATACTGCCCCCTGTGGTGCCCCACTAGTAATGGTGACCTAATCATAGTCTGTACCATTTATAACCCCCCTCTACGTTCTATCACTGACCAGTTACACACATTCTCCCACACCAAGCACTCTTTATATACCTACCTTTATTGCGGCCCAGTGTCAAACACTTTTGAAAAGGCCAGATACACAAGATCCAGCGATGCACACAATGTGCACGATAACAGAACCCAGTCTACAACTTACTTCTGTGTAACATTTTGTAGTTAAAGAGCAGTTTAGGGTTAGTTTTGCTCTCTTTGGGTTTCTCTGTCTTCATGTTTGTTGCGTTTATCTAATTTTTACATCATTTGTTTTTGTCCCTATACGTTTTTAGTGCTTCTTTGCTGCCTTCTTGTTTTAGTAGTTTAAATGGTTTTTTGCTGTTTACATCTTTATTGAGCCACTTTGGTTTCCTCCCATTCTTAGCCCTTTTATTTCTCTAAGGTATGAACCGCTCACAGTAAGTATTTTGGAGGTTTTCGAACAATACGTTCGAGGACATTGTCCCAGTTATTAGTATTAAGGTCCTCTCTGAGCTGATTGAACTTTGCCTGCCTAAAGTTCCCCTATAAAACTCTCTTTTTAAAGACAAGTGGAAATGTATAATATCCTGGTCACTATTTCCTAGGTGCCCCCACCTGTTGGTTAGTATTGACCAATGAGCGTCCCTCTAGTTGGGTCCTGTATATGTTGGGTAAGGTCATTATCTTCAGCTATGGACAGTAACTTGCTACCTTTATGAGATCTGGAGGTTGGGGCTTCCCAGTTTATGTCTGGATACATTTGCTGCTTCCTCTATGTGCCTCAGTGATAGATGTTCAGTGGCTTCTGTTATATTTAGTGTCTATAGAAAGCCTCTGAGGATCTTATTGTTGTTTTCCCCTCAAACTGCTGCAACTCATTTTATGGTTAAAGGATTTGTGCGAGCCTGGTGCGTACCTACAGCCGGGAAAAGGGCGAGCTTTGTGTGTTGCAAGACGCACACAATTTGCACGATAATACAACCCATGATTTGCATCACTCCAGCAGTAATGGAATCAGCCAAATGAGCAGAGCATTGAGATGAGCGTTTCTGCCCCTTTGTCTCAGCGATCGGTGGAGGCCTCGGCACTCGACCCCACGGGTAAATACATCTGATATGGCAGAAGTTTGTAAAGCGGTTATTTCCCCGAAAACCTTTCCATCCCTCCAGCAGTGTAATGAATTGGCTCATTTGCCTTTTGATGTAAGATAACTCCGTCCATTCTGTCCCAGTCTATAGGGTGAAGCTGACAAATGATAGAAAACAGTTAGTAATAGTCTAATGTGACTGCTCTAGTGGGCAATGTGAAAGCTAGAATATTGCTAGATTTTTTTTTTATTTGGATAATAAACGAAAAAACAAAATAAACAGCATTTTTCAAAAATTTACACCAAATGGCCCTATTATTAGAGTCCCCAGCCCTTTCACGTTTGGCGCTTCCTTGTATGGATATTAGAGCGGGGGTCAGGTTTTCAGTGCCAACCATGTGGGCTTTTCTTGTGTAACAGTGTGGAAAGTATACCAAGAATGTCATGATTGAGGAAAACATCCAGAGAATGTGGACCCTATGGACAGAAACAATATGTCACTGAAAGGGGTCAGGAGAGGATGTCAAGAATTGTTCAGATGAACAGACGGTGCACAATTCAGAGCAGTTAGTACAACACTGGAGCTCCAACTAATGTGTCCAAATGCACAACTCACTTCCTTAGCATGGCTGGGCTATAACAGCAGATGACCGGCTCTAAGCTAAACAGTGAGGTGAAACATCAGTGGGCGGGAATACACAACATTAGATCACTGAACAGTGGAAAAACATCACCTGGTCAGGTGAATCCAGATTTGTGTTTCTCCGTGCTGATGGGAGGTCAGAATTTGGCACAAGCAGCATGAATCGATGACCCCTTCCTGTCAGAGCATGTTCAGCTTCTCTATACAATTTGCATCAACTACAAGAACTTTGCTGTCCACAGGGGCCGATATTCCTGCAGAACGATTTTTTATCACCTGGGGGAATCTAGGTTCTGTGTTTGTGAAGGCTAAGGAGGTCCAACCTGCTACTAGACGGGGGTCTCTAATAAAGTGTCCATTCAGTGTAGACATAATCAAACCCGGATTTCTATTGTGCGCATCTTCTGATGACTCTTCCTATGATCTTACACAACAATAAGACTAATTAACGATGCTTTCCAACTGTGCAACTTCGCCATTAATTACCGATGAGGTTGAGTCCCTGGGAGCTCTCATCTTCTCCTGCTTCCACCTAGCAGACTAATATCTGTCATCTGTTTGACCAGGCCGTCCGTTCAGACAGCGGGCAGATATCTCCTTTCCAGATGAATGGCTCTGTGTATTTTCGGCTTGTGATTTGATTCCCGCTCTGATTAAAGTCGGCTTCGCTTTGCATCTACAGTACGTTTTCCGCAGAGAGAAAAATGAGCTTGATGAAATACCAGCACTTCGGCCGCTGCGAGAATAAAACATGATGTTGCGCCGGCGCTTATGAAGTCTTATGTTATTTTATTTCTCGCTCGGCTTCACTCCGATGCGTTCGCCATAAATGTGACCGTTTTTATTTGTTACGAAAGACATTAAGGTGGTGAAATTAGGGAAAGAAAACCATTCAGCTGCTAAATTGCTTTATGCCCTGCTGCAAAACACAAGAACGCACAAAAATGGAGATTTACCAAAAATATTTTCTTATTGTCTAATAGAGCCCAATCTTCTATTTCCCTTCTCTGCTCTTCTTCACGAGCCCCGGGCCCTTTACCATGATAGAGACTGGGTCACTGTGTAGGGGGTAGTGCTGCCGCTCTTCCCTTACACGGTGGGGCAGCTTACATCCGCTGTCTCAGCAGTCTGGAGTGGTAAGCCCCACTACCCTCGGCCAGGATGGTTACGGACGCTTACCTCTGCCAGTGTGAGCAGAGGCATCCTGGAGTGCCAGTGAGAAGCCCGCTCCACAGCCAGCATTAGCAGGCAGCAGACTGGCACAAGGAGCCTCATGTGAGGCTGTGCAAACAGGACTTGCCCCAGGCGATCTGTGCGGTGATGTAGCTAGTACGTTACCACCCAGAAGATACAGCCCATTACAAAGTGGCGTAGACGGCAGGATGTCACTAGCCGATGGCAAACCACTATCATGCCCAAAGGTGTCTGATTACCCGGGGCAGGCAATGTAAAAGCAGGGGAGTGTGTAAGGGGGTAGCACTGTTGCACTTTCCCTTACAGTGTGGAGTGGATTACACCTGTGTCACAGTGAACGGGATCAGGAACGCCATCTTTTCTCCTTAGGGAGAGCACCTAGAAGGTGAGTGAGGAGACATAAAAGGCCATTCATGCTCCTCTGCGTAATATGCAAATAAGAGAGATGGAGCAATACCTCTGCAGCTCCACCTACTGGAAGGCAGCATTCCTGCAAGTCAATGTTAGACAGTTGATACAAGCCTTGTAATAATGACTGGGAATTGAAAGCCAATCCAGAATCCATGCACAGACAAATGTTTCGGGGTGTTTTCCCCTCATCAGTGTGTAGCAGTGTGTTTCTGGCTTGGCTAGCAAGAGGCCTGTGATGTGGGTCAGGATCGCCATCTTTTCTCCTTAGGAAGAGCACCTAGAAGGCGAGTGAGGAGACTCAAAAGGCCATTCATGCTCCTCTGGAGTGACGCTCACCAAGCCCCACTCCCTGTAGTCCAGGACCTGAGCAGGCATGGAAGCGGGGAGGTGACGGGTGCTTGCTAGTGGCAGTATGAGGAGGATAGGTGTGCCAATTAAAAAACCTGCTCGACGGTCAGCATCAGCTGCAGGGAGCGAGGAGGCATAAAGTGGCGAAGGTTAGCATGTTGTTGCTGCTTCATGTGAGGCTGTGGAAGCAAGGGTCTGCCCGCAGGTGGCCTGAGCAGTGGCATGGTAGCAAGTCCCTACCCAGAAGATACAGCCCATTACAACATGGCGTAGTCGGCAGTATGGCATTAGTGGTCGCGGTGGGCAGCAAACCTAAACTATGCCCAAAGGTGCCGGATTGCCGATGAACAGGCAATGTGAACGCTGGGGTTATATAATGGGGTAGTGATGCAACACTCCCCCTTACACTGTGGAGCAGCTTACAGCCGCTGTCCCAGCAGTCTCATATTATAACATTGGAGCACAGTAGAGAATTAGTGAAACGTAGTAAAGAGAACATCCGAACCGCTGAGACCAGAAGGTTTCTGTGTGAAGCTCCTTGGAGTTCAGCTTCTCAGCAGTCATTACTTTGCAGTGATTGACAGCCGCTCTAATATCTTGGCGTTCTCATTCTCTCTTCTTCTGAGAAATCAGTATCTGTGTAAGACAAGCCTGATATTTATTCCGCAGCTTCAAGAAAGTATTGATGTTTCTATTAAGATCAATATCCTTCTAGTATTTAAAGCCATATACTCGAGCTCCTCGGGGTCACAGGGCGCAGAGCGTTCCCAGACGCGGTAATTACAGGTCTCAGCTCAGACTATTAAGAAGTTTACCTGCCAGTTTAGAGGAAGAATACAAATTTCTGTTACTTCCAAATTCTTATTCTCTGTCTGTCCCATCTATTCAACATCACTATCTTCTATCTATAATCTATCTCTCTATCTCCTATCTATCTATCTATCTATCTATCTATCTATCTATCTATCTATCTATCTATCTATCTATCTCCTATCTATCTCATACCTATCTATCCTATATCTATCTATCTCTCTATCTATCTATCTATCTATCTATCTATCTCCTATCTATCTATCTATCTATCTATCTTATATCTATCTATCTCCTATCTATCTTATATCTATCTATCTATCCATCTATCTATCTATCTATCTATCTCATATCTATCTATCTATCTTTCTTATATCTATCTATCTATCTATCTATCTATCTCCTATCTATCTTATATCTATCTGTCTATCTATCTATCTTTCTTATATCTATCTATCTATCTCCTATCTATCTTATATCTATCTGTCTATCTATCTTATATCTATCTATCTATCTATCTCCTATCTATCTTATATCTATCTATCTATCTCCTATCTATCTTATATCTATCTATCTATCTCCTATCTATCTTATATCTATCAATCTATCTCATATCTATCTATCTCATATCTATCTAATATCTATCTATCTCCTATCTATCTATCTCCTATCTATCTTATATCTATCTATCTATCTCCTATCTATCTTCTATCTATCTATCTCATATCTATCTATCTATCTATCTATCTATCTATCTATCTATCTCATATCTATCTATCTATCCATCTCCTATCTATCTATCTATCTATCTCCTATCTATCTCATATCTATCTACCTATCTATCTATCTATCTCATATCTATCTATCTATCTATCTCATATCTCTCCTATCTATCTATCTATCTATCTATCTATCTATCTATCTATCTATCTATCTATCTATCTCATATCTATCTATCTATTTCATATCTATCTATCTGTCTATATCTATCTATCTATCTCCTATCTATCTATCTATCTATCTATCTATCTATCTATCTATCTATCTATCTATCTATCTATTTCATATCTATCTATCTATATATATACAGTGGGGAAGTATTTAGTCAGATCCCAATTGTACAAGTTCTCCTGTAATTGACATCATAGGTAGACCTCAACTATGAGAAACACCATGAGAAAACACATCCAGAAAATCACATTGTCTGATTTTTAACAAATTTATTTGCAAATCATGGTGGAAAATAAGTATTTGGTCAATAACAAAAGTTCATCTCAATACTTTGTTCTATATCCTTTATTGGCAATGACAGAGGTCAGACATTTTCTGTAAGTCCTCACAAGGTTGGCACACACTGTTGCTGGTATGTTGGCCCATTCCACCATGCAGATCTCCTTAAGAGCAGTGATGTTTTGGGGCTGTTGCTGGGCAACACAGACTTTCAACTCCCTCAAAAGGTTTTTTATAGGATTGATATCTGGAGACTGGTTAGGCCACTCCAGGACCTTGAAATGCTTCTTACGAAGCCACTCCTTCGCTGCCCTGGCGGTGTGCTTGGGATCATTGTCATGCTGAAAGACCCAGCCACGTTTCATCTTCAGTGCCCTTGCTGATGGAAGGAGGTTTGTACTCAAAATCTCACGATACATGGCCCCATTCATTCTTTCATGTATACGGATCAGTCGTTCTGGTCCCTTTGCAGAGAAACAGCCCCAAAGCATGATGTTGGCACCCCCATGCTTCACAGTAGGTATGGTGTTCTTTGGATGCAACTCAGCATTCTTTCTCCTCCAAACACGACGAGTTGTGTTTCTGCCAAACAGTTCTACTTTGGTTTCATCTGACCATATGACATTCTCCCAATACTCTTCTGAATCATCCAAATGCTCTCTAGCAAATTTCAGTCGGCCCCGGACATGTACTGGTTTAAGCAGGGGAACACGTCTGGCACTGCAGGTTCTGAGTCCCTGGCGGCGTAGTGTGTTACTGATGGTAGCCTTTGTTACGTTGGTCCCAGCTCTCTGCAGGTCATTCACTAGGTTCCCCTGTGTGGTTCTGGGATTTTTGCTCACCGTTCTTGTGATCATTTTGACCCCACGGGATGAGATCTTGCGTGGAGCCCCAGATCGAGGAGATTATCAGTGGTGTTGTATCTCTTCCATTCTCTAATTATTGCTCCCACAGTTGATTTCTTCACACCAAGCGGCTTGCTTATTGCAGATTCAGTCTTCCCAGTCTGGTGCAGGGCTACAATTGTGTTTCTGGTGTCCTTCGACAGCTCTTGGGTCTTCACCATAGTGGAGTTTGGAGTGTGACTACTGCTTGAGGTTCTGGACAGGTGTCTTTTATACTGATAACAAGTTCAAACAGGTGCCATTACTACAGGTAATGAGTGGAGGACAGAGGAGCCTCTTAAAGAAGAAGTTACAGGTCTGTGAGACCCAGAAATCGTGCTTGTTTGTAGGCGACCAAATACTTATTTTCCACCATAATTTGCAAATAAATTAGTTACAAAACAGACAATGTGATTTTCTAGATGTTTTCTCATGTTGTCTATCTATCTATCTATCTTTCATATCTATCTATCTATAAATCTCACATCTATGTATCTATCTATCTATCTCATATCTATATATCTATCTCATCTATATCTATCTCATATCTATCTCATATCTATCTATCTATCTATCTATCTATCTATCTATCTATCGATCTATATCATATCTATCTACTCATATCTATTTATCTATCATCCATCTATCTCATATCTATCCATCTATCTCATATATATACATCTATCTCATATCTATCCATCTATCTCATATCTATCTATCTCATATCTAGCCATCTATCTGTCTACCTATCCATCTATCTCATATCTATCTATCTATCTATCTATCTATCTATCTATCTATCTATCTATCTATCTATCTATTTCATAACTATTTACCTATTTGTCTATCTATCTGTCTATCTATCATCTATCTATCTATCTCATATCTATCTATCTATCTCTCTATCTATCACATATCTATCTCTTATCTATCTGTATCTCATATCTATCTATCTCATATCTATGTATGTATCTATCTATCTATGTCATATCTATCTATTACTTATCTATCTATCTATCAATCATCTATCAAATATCTATCTATCATCCATCTCATATCTATCAATCATCCATCTCATATATCTGTCTATCTATCTATCTATCTATCTATCACATATCTATCTATTACGTATCTATCTATCTATCAAATATCTATCTCTTATCTATCTGTATCTCATATCTATCTATCTATCTCATATCTATGTATGTATCTATCTATCTATGTCATATCTATCTATCTATCATCTATCAAATATCTATCTATCATCCATCTCATATCTATCTATCTATCACATATTTATCTATCTGTCTATCTATCTCATATCTATCTATCTATCTCTTATCTATCTGTCTATCTCATATCTATCTATCTATCTATCTATCTATCTATCTATCTATCTATCTATCTCATATCTATCTATCTCCTATCTATCTATCTATCTATCTATCTATCTATCTATCTCATATCTATCTCCTATCTATCTCCTATCTCTCTCAATCTGTCTCTCTCTCTATCTATCTCTCATATCTATCTATCTATCTATCTATCTATCTCATATCTATCTATCTATCTATCTCATATCTATCTATCTATCTATCCCATATCTATCTATCTATCTCCCCATCTCATATCTATCTATCTATCTATCTATCTATCTATCTATCTATCTATCTATCTATCTCATATCTATCTATCTCATATCTATCTCATATCTATCTATCTGTCTCTCTCATATCTATCTATCTATGTAATATCTATCTATCTATCTCATATCTATCTATCTCATATCTATCTATCTATCTATCCCATATCTATCTATCTCCCCATCTCATATCTATCTATCTCTCTATCTCTCTATCTATCTCTCTATCTCATATCTATCTATCTCATATCTATCTATCTGTCTCTCTCATATCTATCTATCTATCTATCTATCTATCTATCTATCTATCTATCTATCTATCTATCTCATATCTATCTATCTATCTCATATCTATCTATCTCATATCTATCTATCTCATATCTATGTATCTCCTATGTATCTATGTATCTATCTATCTATCTATCTATCTATCTATCTATCTATCTATCTATCTATCTATCTATCTATCTATCTATCTCCTATCTATCTCATATCTATCTATCTGTCTCTCTCATATCTATCTATCTAATATCTATCTATCTATCTATCTATCTATCTATCTATCTATCTATCTATCTATCTATCATGTTTTCTAGTTCTCATTTATCTGCTATGTCTATACCTGGTGAAATGCACAAGAATGAACATGCATAGTATGGTAAACGGGCTGGCTGCCCCCTGAGCGCGGACCCCCAGGACACATAACTGTTGGCTTCCATACAGATGAGATGATCCGGCAGCAGAGCCTTCACGTGCCGCATCCGTTCTCCCATCTCCCACATGCTCACTGTAGTAACATGGTATATATTAGTGATATCTTCCATGGGATATATAGCTACAAATAACTGTAAATCCTTAAGATGAAGCCCCCCGCTCAGTGACGAACAGTTGGAGGAGCCGTCGGAAGAAGCGCGAGGAAATGAGATCTGAATCATTGCAGCGCGGCTGATTTATAATCTATCCCGCAGGCAGTGGCCCCTGAGATGTAGGACCGCGGCCTGCGGGGGGTTTATGGGATGCAACAGTTAGATCTTCAAGAATAAGCATCCGCCGCGTGCCGCTCCTGGACACGGAGGGGCGCTGTCTTGAGATCTGCTGCTATTCTTTCTTTGACGTAGATCTGACCACCCTTTTTCGCCTGAGCTGAGGGCGGCGCTCGATCCACCCCTCACTTCACTGCCGTCATTTATAATGATTCTAACACATCCATAAATAATGTTTCCATAAAGCAGCACATTCTGATGTCAGGCCTGAGGCCTGCACAGAGATAAGCGGTGACACATGGACGCTGCTTATCTCTTGCTGCACAGTCTGTTTAAAAGAAAAATCCGTTCCGGGTTGCAATGCATAGTTTTATGTTTTTTCTTAGGCCGGTGTGACACGGCTGTAAACACATGTATGCAAGCATTTGCGCTGCGTATTTGTACAACTGCGCTTACATTTACTGAAATGGGCAATTAAGTAAATTAGTGCGATATGTGCTATTTTATATGCAAATGAGATAGATAGATAGATAGATAGATAGATAGATAGATAGATAGATAGATATATAGATACATAGATATGAGATGGATAGATAGATAGGAGATAGATAGATAGATATGAGATATAGGATAGCTATAAGATAGATAGATAGATAGATTGGATAGATAGATATGAGATAGATAGGAGATAGATAGATAGATAGATAGATAGATAGATAGATAGATAGGAGATAGCTAGATAAAGAGATAGGAGATGAGATAGATAGATAGATAGATAGATATGAGATAGATAGATAGATAGATATGAGATAGATAGATAGATAGATAGATAGATATGAGATAGATAGATATGAGATAGATAGATAGATAGATATGAGATAGATAGATATGAGATAGATAGATATGAGATAGAGATTGATATTAGATAGATAGATAGATAGATATGAGATAGATGTGAGATAGATAAATAGATAGATATGAAATAGATAGATATGAGATAGATAGACAGATAGATATGAGATAGATAGATATAAGATAGATGTGAGATAGATAACTAGATAGATATGAGATAGATAAATAGATGATAGATAGGTAGACAGATAGATATGAGATAGATAAATAGACAGATAGGAGATAGATAGATAGATATGAGATAGATAGATAGATAGATAGATAGATAGATAGATAGATAGATAGATAGATAGATAGATAGGAGATAGATAGATAATAATAATCTTCATTTGTATAGCGCCAACTTATTCCACAACGCTTAAAGATATTCCGCAGATCGATAGATAGGAGATAGATAGGAGATAGATAGATAGTTAGATAGATAGATCGTTAGATAGGAGATAGATAGATATGAGATAGATAGATAGATAGATAGATATGCGATAGATAGATAAATAGATAGATATGAGATAGATAGATAGATATGAGATAGATAGATAGATAGATATGAGATATAGGATAGCTATAAGATAGATAGATAGATAGATAGATAGATAGATAGATTGGATAGATAGATATGAGATAGATAGGAGATAGATAGATATGAGATAGATAGATATGAGATAGAGATAGATATGAGATAGATATAGATATGAGATAGAGATTGATATGAGATAGAGATTGATATGAGATAGATAGATAGATAGATAGATAGATAGATATGAGATAGATGTGAGATAGATAGATAAATAGATAGATATGAAATAGATAGATATCAGATAGATAGACAGATAGATATGAGATAGATAGATATAAGATAGATGTGAGATAGATAACTAGATAGATATGAGATAGATAAATAGATGATAGATAGGTAGACAGATAGATATGAGATAGATAGATAGATATGAGATAGATAGATATATATGAGATAGATAAATAGACAGATAGGAGATATATAGATAGATAGATAGATAGATAGATAGATAGGAGATAGATAGATAATAATAATCTTCATTTGTATAGCGCCAACTTATTCCACAACGCTTAAAGATATTCCGCAGATCGATAGATAGGAGATAGATAGTTAGATAGATAGATCGTTAGATAGGAGATAGATAGATATGAGATAGATAGATAGATAGATATGCGATAGATAGATAAATAGATAGATATGAGATAGATAGATATGAGATAGATAGATAGATAGATAGATAGATATGAGATAGATAGATAGATAGATAGATATGAGATAGATAGATAAATAGATAGATAAATAGATAGATATGAGATAGATAGATAGATAGATAGATAGATATGAGATAGATAGATAGATAGATAGATAGATACATAGATAGATATGAGATAGATAGATATGAGATAGAGATAGATATGAGATAGAGATTGATATGAGATAGATAGATAGATAGATAGATAGATAGATAGATAGATAGATAGATAGATAGATAGATATGAGATAGATGTGAGATAGATAGATAAATAGATAGATATGAAATAGATAGATATGAGATAGATAGACAGATAGATATGAGATAGATAGATATAAGATAGATGTGAGATAGATAACTAGATAGATATGAGATAGATAAATAGATGATAGATAGGTAGACAGATAGATATGAGATAGATAGATAGATAGATAGATAGGAGATAGATAGATAATAATAATCTTCATTTGTATAGCGCCAACTTATTCCACAACGCTTAAAGATATTCCGCAGATAGATAGATAGGAGATAGATAGGAGATAGATAGATAGATAGTTAGATAGATAGATAGGAGATAGATAGATAGATAGGAGATAGATAGATAGATAAATAGATATATATGAGATAGACAGATAAATAGATAGCTATGAGATATAGATAGATAGATAGATGGAGATGAGATAGATAGATAGATATTAGAAAGATAGATATAAGATAGATAGATAGATGGATAGATATGAGATTGATAGATAGATATGAGATAGATAAATAGATAGATATGTGATAGACAGATGATAGATAGATAGATAGATAGATAGATAGATAGGAGATAGATAGATAGATAGATAGATATGGGATAGATAGATAGATAGATAGATAGGAGATAGATAGATATGAGATAGATAGATATGGGATAGATGGATAGACGGATAAGATATCCAGATGCACAAAGAAACAATTCAGCTCCCCTTTATCTGTAAATATAAAGTCTCTCGGTTCTTCGTACTACCTGATCATCAGGTCGTGGATGCTGCTACAATGAAGAAGGAATACATTGTATATGGAACATTTGGGATACTTCTGTTGTTCTGCGCCCCAGGGTTGCGATAGCTCTATAGATAGATACATTGCAGTTGGCCGCGGGCCTCCTTTGTAGAGATGGCCGAGTGGTGATCACATAATTGGTGCAGCAGGTGATCGGTGTCTGGGACAGAGCGCTGCTCTCAGGTCGCTCCCAGTCATACGACTGTCACCAGTTGTTTCCCATCAGCTGCAGTAGATACTGTGCTTGTGAACTGCCTCCAGGTAGCCGGCCGCCAGCTACACCTGCGCCAACCTCCCCGCCGCACAGCAGTAAAATGAAGCGAGCGTGTAATGAAGCTCCCCGGACGGGTGTCACTTGTATTTACTCCGTACTATGTTAATGAAAATATATCTAACGAGACACGGACATATGAGAAAGCCGCGGAGAACGCTGTGGGAACGCTTAGTGCCGCTGCGGCGCGTCTGCAGAGATTTCATTTTATGTCTATATTCACTTCTACGTGTTTTGTTCTTTACACCAGGTCTGCGGAGACGGAATAAGTACGGCAGCCCGGCTCTGCCTGTCAGTTCACATCAGAGAGCTGTCTCGGCCGCCTCCCTTGGAAGCAGGAGCGCTATTATACCGTATTGAGCGCCGCGCCTCATAGATTATTTTTAGGGATTTAGAAGTCCGTTCACAAGTCTTTGACTCAAAGTATACTGATGTAGCAGAGCTCAACTTGTCTTTAAGCTCTTTGGGACTGCTTTGGTCGTGTATAGAGATAGCTGTTTTTTGGCCTGGTTTGAACCATCATATTACAGTATGCGAGTCCCCCGTTATGGGCGGGGTCTATCTACCATAAACATCATTGCAGCGTCTAAGGGCCCGTTCACACGGGTGTATTTTCTGTCCGTATTCAGTCAGTATACACACAAAATACGGACCGTTAAATTGGTGTATTCATCAGCCGTGCATTGCTTTATATAGACCGATGCTGCATGTTAAGAAAAAAAAATCGCTGCTTGTCCAGACAGGTCTTAGTAGTGGGAGACTCAGTTATTAGGGGGACAGACAGGGCGATCTGCCAAAAGACCGGGCTCATCGAAAGCTGTGTTGTCTTCCTGTTGCTCAAGTCCGACACATTGCGGATCGGATTGATTACTGGGAGGGGCTGGCGAGGATCCAGCAGTCATGGTGCACGTTGGCACCAATGACAAAGATAGAGGGAGGGGGAAAGTCCTAAAAAGATTCCAGAGAACTAGGATTAAGCTTAGGGCGAGGACTTCCAAAGTGGTAGTTTCTGAAGTACTACCTTTGCCATGTGCCACACCAGAAAGAGAGTCGGATATTAGGGAGGTACGTAAGTGGCTCTAGAGTTGGTGTAGGAAGGAGGAGTTTGGGTTCTGGAGAACTGGGCCAACTTTGCTGTTGGCTACAGGTTCTACCACAGGGCCGGGCTGCATCTCAATGGGGAGGGGGCAGCTGTTCTGGGGGAGAGGATGGCTAGAAGGTTGGAGGAGTGTTCAAGCGATGGACTTGGGGGGGGGGGGGACAAGAGAGGTATAGGGGAAGACAGTGTAGACAGTGACCTGTGACTAAGTAATGGAAATGGGGGTGAAGCGGTGGGAGAAGTTAGTACAGTTAGAACTGGCCAAGCAGTTAGTAAGGATACACGTAAAATAAAAAATAACAAAAACCTTCTAAACTGTGACTGATGATAGAAGTATCTTCTAAACTGTATGGTGACTAATGCTAGAAGTCTGACCAAAAAAGTAGACGAACTAGAAGTAATAATGTCTTAGGAAAAGTAAGACATAGTGGGAATAACGGAGACCTCGTTGGATGAAAGCTGTGACTGGGCGGTAAACTTACAGGGTTATAGTCTGTGCAGAAGGGATCATAAAAAACGGAAAGGAGAAGGGATTCGTCTTTATGTTAAATTTCATTTTAAAGCCCACACTACGTGAAGATATATTGGAGGGACATATATGTGTGTGAAGCCACTCTAAAACTTAAACAGACATTACCATCTGAGTGATTTAGAGCATATCAAAATCATATGTCATAAATGTCTGATAGCTGCGGATTTCACTTCCAGGAGTCTCATCTATCAGTAGAATTGGGGTCCTCTTCTGCTCGTTTGCACTCTAGAAAGGAAGAGACCATGCATGCATACAGTTCATTCTCCATCGTTTGTGAGTAGCTGAAGCAGTCAAGTATTTCACTAGTTACCACTCCGTCTCATCTACTCCTTTCTGGAGTGCGTACCAAACATGGCTTGCTGTCATGTTCTTCCTTGTCATACTGGTGCTAGGCACCAACAGGAGCGCTTCTCTACAGTTGTTAAGTTAGTTTGGTTTGCTGTGAGGTAGATTGTCCAGCTAGCCAAACACCACTTGTCCGTGCATTTTTATTCTAGCCCCTCCTCTTAGAGGGCGCTGCTTATTCTCCTGTCTCGTTTGAGCATGCATACATGCTTGATCTCTTTTGTTTCTGTCCTGTTTTTCTCATGTCTGATTCCTATACCCAGTCAGATCACCCCTGACTGCATTGTCTGAACACAGTCAGATATCTTGTCTGACTCCTGAGTTGTGTCTGAGTCTTGTCTGATTCCTGTCTGAAGATAATGTCTGTAGGAGTTTCTGGTCTTGTCGGTGACACCTGGTTCAGCCCTGCACCTCTGTGATTAAGTCTGTTTACTACTTTATAAGCCGAAGTGCTGTAACATTATTTTCCCTGTACATTTTGGTATTATATTGTGTAACATCTTTCAGGTGTTTTCTGTTGCCATCTTGGGAGAGAAAGGGTTTCCCCAGGTTCCTGATGTGGGGTCGTCCTTATCAGGGCGATCGCTCCATTTGTAGGTTGGGTTTTCTGTTCTTGTAAGGTCAGGGTCAGTTTATCTTTACTCCTTGTATTATGTTTCCTTATTTACATTGTTTTGTTGTCCTCCTTTTTAACTTACATGTTTTTGCACGTCCGCGCTTGTTGTTTTTGCACTTACGGAATATTCCTGTCCAGTTTGGACATAACATTGGTGTCCATGCCAGCCGCTTAAGGATAAGTTCAGCCTAGATGAATCTTCATCCATTTAAGGACTATATATTTACGCCCATGTAGGCCCATGTGGACAAGCCATGCAAGGGTGTCGCAGACCCTTTTAGGACATGTCTATCATTTATATTTTGCTGTGTTGGCCACATACGGATAAGCCCAGCACGGTTGTAGTAGGTCTGTTTAGGAAATTACATTTATGCCTGTGTGAGCCATGTAAGGATTAGCCAAGTGCAGATGTAACACCAATTCTGCTAATATGTGAGGGTCCGTGAGATGCACACCATTACTACTTACCCGTCCCTTCTCTTGTACTATGCACCAGTCCTCTTCTTTCTGACATGGAAAATACATGAGCAGCCACCAGACATACACAAGCATGTCTGTGACCAGCTGGTTGGTGGCCACGCAGAATGGTGTCATGGGCCTCATTTAGCCACTGAGCCGCAGGTTGTGAATCGGTTAAGAACCTGCCAAATACTTACTGTGAATTAGTAATTTTATGGCACGCACACTTTGGAACACTTTTTTAAAATGTTAACGGGGAGATGTTTTAGGGGGTGTGGCCACAGAAATTGGCGTTGATTATAGCAGTATATGCCATCTGGTGCATGGAGGTGCTGCCAGATGAGGCAATGAACACATGAACACGTATGGGCATTTTTACAACGCAGAATCAAACATGGATTTTTTAGCATGAATTCCGCCTTTAAAAACTGCGACAGAAATCCGTGACTAAACTGCATATTTCTGCCTATTTTACCATGATTACTAGGGGGCCTGCTGGGCAAGGGGGTTCCAGGGCCAAGTACCGTAGATTGAACCCACTCCCAAACCTCCAATTTTCTTCATACTGACAGTCAAACTGCTGAGCCTGGCGCCAGCCGCTCTGTCTGTGCATCGTCCAACTCCTGCCCCTCCTGCTGTCAGGGTACAGTGTGCAGGAGACTGGGGGAGGAGTCAGATGATGTTCAGAGCAAGCAGTTGGCGCCAGGCTCAGCAGTGTATGAAGAAGATTCTTGAACCAGTGGCTGGAGGTTCATCATGTGAGATGGAGGCACCGTCACTAAGTGGGGCAACAAAGGGAGACACCTACTAAGCGGGACCACAGAAGGGGATTACTATTAAGTAAGGTCACATAGGAAGCACTGTTACTTTGTAGGGCTACATAGCAGGCATTATTACAATGTGGGGTCATGAAGGGGGGCACAATTACTTTTTGGACCATGGAGAAAGCACTATGACTTTGTGGGGTCATAGAGGGGCACTATGACTTTGTGTAACCATAGAGGGGGACACTAATACTTTATAGGGCCACAAAGGAGGCATTATTACTAGAGATGAGCGAACGTACTCGTCCGAGCTTGATATTCGTGTGAATATTAGGGTGTTCGGGATGCTCGTTACTCGTAACGAGTACCACGCGGTGTTCCGCTTACTTTCAGTTTCCTCTCTGAGACGTTAGCGCGCTTTTCTGGCCAATTGAAAGACAGGGAAGGCATTACAACTTCCCCCTGTGACGTTCAAGCCCTATACCACCCCCCTGCAGTGAGTGGCTGGGGCGATCAGGTGTCACCCGAGTATAAAAGTCGTCCCCTCCCGCGGCTCGCCACACATGCCTTGTGACTTAGCTGAGGGAAAGTACTATCGTGCTGGAGCTGCTGTAGGGAGAGTGTTAGGAGTTATTTTAGGCTTCAAGAACCCCAACGGTCCTTCTTAGGGCCACATCTACTAGTGTGCAGTACTGTGTTAGCACACTATTTTTTTTTTCTTTCCAAAATTGGATCTGCAGAGCATTGCGCCCTGCAATAGGGACAGAAGTGGGGGTTAGGCAGGGAGAGTGTTAGGAGTTAGTGTAGGCTTCAAGAACCCCAACGGTCCTTTCTAGGGCCACATCTATCCGTGTGCAGTACTGTCCAGGCTGCTGTTAGCAGTGTTGCATATTTTTTTTTCTTCTCAAAACCGGCTGTGCAGAGCATTGCACCCGGCATTAATACTACAGGGATAGAATTGTGTAGGCAGGGCCAGAAGACCTACATTATTCATTGAATAGACGCAGTGTGGGTGTTCCTTGTAAAAAGCAGGGAAAAGATTCTATTTGACCTGCCTGTGTCAGTCCTAAGGGCTCTGTGTACGTGTGTGCTGCGTGTACAACGTACAAAAATCAGACGCAACCAGCTACGGTTGAGTGCAGCCTTGCGCCAATTTCTCTCCTGCCTGGGAAATCAAATCACTGGTAATACAGCATGCTGAGGGGTAGGGGTAGGCCTAGAGGACGTGGACGCGGCCGAGGACGCGGAGGGCCAAGTGAGGGTGTGGGCACAGCCAGTGCGGTGGCCAGGGGTAGAGGCAGGGCCAGACCGAATAATCCACCAACTGTTTCCCAAAGCGCCCCCTCGCGCCATGCCACCCTGCACAGGTCAAGGTGCTCTACGGTGTGGCAGTTTTTCACAGAGACGCCTGACGACTGACGAACAGTGGTGTGCAACCTTTGTCGCGCCAAGATCAGCTGGGGAGGCACCACCAACAGCATGCGCAGGCATATGATGGCCAAGCACCCCACAAGGTGGGACGATGCCCGTTCACCGCCTCCGGTTTGCACCACTGCCTCTCCCCCCGTGTGCCCCAACCTGCCACTGAGATCCAACCCCCCTCTGAGGACACAGGCACTACCGTCTTCTGGCCTGCACCCACACCCTCACCTCCGCTGTCCTCGGCCCCATCCAGCAATGTCTCTCAGCGTAGCATCCAGACGTCGCTAGCGCCACAGTTTGAGCGCAAGCGCAAGTACGACGCCACGCGCCCGCACGCTCAAGCGTTAAAACGTGCACATTGCAAAATTGATCAGCCTAGAGATGCTGCCGTATAGGCTTGTGGAAACGGAGGCTTTCAAAAGCATGATGGCGGCGGCGGCCCCGCGCTACTCGGTTCCCAGTCGCCACTACTTTTCCCGATGTGCCGTCCCAGCCCTGCACGACCACGTCTCCCGCAACATTGTACGCGCCCTCACCAACGCGGTTACTGCCAAGGTCCATTTAACAACAGACACGTGGACAAGCACAGGCGGGCAGGGCCACTACATCTCCCTGACGGCACATTGGGTGAATTTAGTGGAGGCTGGGACAGAGTCAGAGCCTGGGACCGCTCACGTCCTACCCACCCCCAGAATTGCGGGCCCCAGCTCGGTGCTGGTATCTGCGGCGGTGTATGCTTCCTCCACTAAAGCACCCTCCTCCTCCTCCTCCTCCTCCTCCTCCAACGCAACCTCTGTCTCGCAATCAAGATGTGTCAGCAGCAGCAGCACGTCGCCAGTAGTCGGTGTCACGCGGCGTGGCAGCACAGCGGTGGGCAAGCGTCAGCAGGCCGTGCTGAAACTACTCAGCTTAGGAGATAAGAGGCACACGGCCCACGAACTGCTGCAGGGTCTGACACAGCAGACCGACCGCTGGCTTGTGCCGCTGAGCCTCCAACCGGGCATGGTCGTGTGTGACAACGGCCGTAACCTGGTGACGGCTCTGCAGCTCGGCAGCCTCACGCACGTGCCATGCCTGGCCCACGTCTTTAATTTGGTGGTTCAGCGCTTTCTGAAAAGCTACCCACGCTTGTCAGACCTGCTCGGAAAGGTGCGCCGGCTCTGCGCACATTTCCGCAAGTCCCACACGGACGCTGCCACCCTGCGCACCCTGCAACATCACTTTAATCTGCCAGTGCACCGACTGCTGTGCGACGTGCCCACACGGTGGAACTCTACGCTCCACATGTTGGCCAGGCTCTATGAGCAGCGTAGAGCTATAGTGAAATACCAACTCCAACATGGGCGGCGCAGTGGGAGTCAGCCTCCTCAATTCTTTACAGAAGAGTGGGCCTGGTTGGCAGACATCTGCCATGTCCTTGGTAATTTTGAGGAGTCTACCCAGGTGGTGAGCGGCGATGCTGCAATCATTAGCGTCACCATTCCTCTGCTATGCATCTTGAGAAGTTCCCTGCAAAGCATAAAGGCAGACGCTTTGTGCTCGGAAACAGAGCTGGGGGAAGACAGTATGTCGCTGGATAGTCAGAGCACCCTCCTGTCTATATCTCAGCGCGTTCAGGAGGAGGAGGAGCATGAGGAGGATGAGGAGGAGGGGGAAGAGACAGCTTGGCCCACTGCTGACGGTACCCATGCTGCTTGCCTGTCATCCTTTCAGCGTGTACGGCCTGAGGAGGAGGAAGAGGATCCTGAAAGTGATCTTCCTAGTGAAGACAGCCATGTGTTGCGTACAGGTACCCTGGCACACATGGCTGACTTCATGTTAGGATGCCTTTCTTGTGACCCTCGCGTTACACGCATTCTGGCCACTACGAATTACTGGGTGTACACACTGCTCGATCCACGGTATAAGGAGAGCCTTTGCACTCTCATTCCCGAAGAGGAAAGGGGTTCGAGAATGATGCTATACCACAGGGCGCTTGTGGACAAACTGATGGTAAACTTCCCATCCGACAGCGCTAGTGGCAGAAGGCGCAGTTCCGAGGGCCAGGTAGCAGGGGCGGCGCAGAGATCAGGCAGCATGTACAGCGCAGGCAGGGGAACATTCTCCAAGGCCTTTGCCAGCTTTATGGCTCCCCACCAAGACTGTGTCACCGCTCCCCAGTCCAGGCTGAGTCGGCGGGAGCACTGTAAAAGGATGGTGAGGGAGTACGTAGCCGATCGCACGACCGTCCTCCGTGACGCCTCTGCCCCCTACAACTACTGGGTGTCGAAGCTGGACACGTGGCCTGAACTCGCGCTGTATGCCCTGGAGGTGCTTGCTTGTCCTGCGGCTAGCGTCTTGTCGGAGAGGGTGTTTAGTGCGGCTGGGGGAATCATCACAGATAAGCGTAGCCGCTTGTCAACCGACAGTGCCGACAGGCTAACACTCATCAAGATGAACAAAGGCTGGATTTCCCCAGACTTCTCTTCTCCACCAGCGGACAGCAGCGATACGTAAGCAATACGTAGGCTGCACCCGCGGATGGAAGCATCGTTCTGTATCACCATCCAAAACGGGGACATTTCTGCTTCATCAATCTGTGTATAATATTCATCCTCCTCCTCCTCCTGCTCCTCCTCCTGAAACCTCACGTAATCACGCCGAACGGGCAATTTTTCTTAGGGCCACAAGGCTCACTCAAATAATTTTTCTGAACAATTTTTATATGCTTCAATGCTCTTAAAAGCGTTGAAACTTTAACTTGAACCAATTTTTCGTTAAACTGGGCTGCCTCCAGGCCTAGTTACCACTTAAGCCACATTAACCAAAGCGATTAATGGGTTTCACCTGCCCTCTTGGTTGGCCATGGCCAATTTTTTTGATGTACATTAGTACTGTTGATTCAGCAATTTTTGTGGGCCCTCGCCTACAGTGTAATCAAATTAATTTTTAGCCCACCTGCATTACAGCTGACGTTACATCGGCTGTGTTGGGCAATGCAATGGGATATTTTTGTGTATCGCCGGTGGGTTCCAGGGAGCCACCCATGCTGTAGGTGCACACTGAGTTTAACCTACATCTGTCCACTTGTAAAGAACCCCAGTCTGACTGGGGCATGCAGTGTGGGCCGAAGCCCACCTGCATTAAGCACGACATTACTACCTCAGCTGTGTTGGGCAATGCAATGGGATATTTCTGTGTACCGCCGGTGGCTTCCAGGGAGCCACCCATGCTGTGGGTCGACAGGGACTTCACAATAGGGAGTTGTACCTGCCTGTGTCTATGAATTAAAAAGCCTGGTCTGACTGGGGCATGCAGACACCTTGACAGAATGAATAGTGTGTGGCACATAGGTTCCCCATTGCTATGCCCACGTGTGCAGCTCCTGATGGCGGTGGCACAGGATTCTATTTCTCATTGCTTCTGTACAGCATTGTGGGCTATCGCCCCGCCCCTTTTAAAGAGGGTCGCTGCCTAGCCGTGCCAACCCTCTGCAGTGTGTGCCTGTGGTTCCTCCTCATGGCAGACGCACTTATAAATAGACATAAGTGTGGCGTGGCATGAGGGCAGCTGAAGGCTGCGCAGGGACAATTTGGTGTGCGCTGTGGACACTGGGTCGTGCGGGGGGGTTGGGCAGCATGTAACCCAGGAGAAGTGGCAGCGGAGTGTCATGCAGGCAGTGATTGTGCTTTGTTGGAGGTAGTGTGGTGCTTAGCTAAGGTATGCATTGCTAATGAGGGCTTTTCAGAAGTAAAAGTTGTTGGGAGGGGGGGGGGGCACTCTTGCCGCTATTGTGGCTTAATAGTGGGACCTGGGAACTTGAGATGCAGCCCAACATGTAGCCCCTCGCCTGCCCTATCCGTTTCTGTGTCATTCCCATCACTTTCTTGAATTGCCCAGATTTTCACACATGAAAACCTTAGCGAGCATCGGCAAAATACAAAAATGCTCTGGTCGCCCATTGACTTCAATGGGGTTCGTTACTCGAAACGAACCCTCGAGCATCGCGAAAATTTCGTCCCGAGTAACGAGCACCCGAGCATTTTGGTGCTCGCTCATCTCTAATTATTACTTTATGGGTTCACAGAGAGGGTGGTAGAACTATGGCAGCACTGTGGGGGCATTGTGGCTAGCAGCAGGATAGGAAGGTTGTCCATAGTTAAGCTGTGGCTGGAAAAGTCATAATGGTCTGGACATGGATAGAGAAGAAAAGGGAAAGCAGATATCACTATTCAGCAAAAATGCCATCTGTAATCACTGGAGGTAACCGCACTGTAATCACTATCCCTGGAAACAACTGTAGTACAATCACTATCACTGTGTAGAACTATTATACGGTTACTGCATTATATAGAGGTACACTAGAGCTGAACTGCTGTATCCACGCCTGCCATTCAATCCAACATAATTATATATATATATATTGGACATGACTCTAGATAATGCACTCACCATATAATAGTCCAATGCCAGTTGGTAGTGATTATGGTACTTTGACCTCCAGTGATAGTGATTACAGTGCAGTTACCTCCAGTGATCATAGGTGACACCTCCTCTGATTATATATTTCGCGCCAATTCTAAGTTTTGTTATGGGGTCCCATAGGTCCCCCGTTCGCCCCTGGGTTATCAGGAGCATCTGCCATGTGAGCGCTTTTTAATTTGTGCACAAAAAGCGAGACTATTTAAGTGACTGTCAGATGAGATGTTCTGGATGGTGATTGTTCTCTGAATGCAGAACCTAATAGCATCCTGTCAACAATCTGATCAGCTGGCAACGCCAACTACCGTCTGACTGAATAGAATAATAATTGGCAAACCAAGTGCCAGCATGTCAGCGAAGGCTGCAGCACGCGGGAGAAAGGTTACGCGGAGAACAGCGGCCGAGCAGATCATCGCCTCTCCTGTCCGGCTAATGAGGCCGTCATTAACTGTCTCGCAGCGTAGAAAATCCCTTGTGCTTCTCACCAGAAATGAACTGATGCGGGACGGTCTGCGGAACATTATATGGCGGCCGCATCATTATATCAGCGACTGCCGCTTGTAAAGTAAGGTGGTAAAGGTCAACGTGGCATGCAAATTTATGGAAATCCGTGGCATCTGTTTGAGGGTGCTGTTCCACCTGCCAGCCGAGCGTGGTGAGATCCATGACAGTCTCCTTAAGGCGAGGGGTTGTCTCCTTACTGGGTGCAGTAAGAGGGCGCATTATAATCCCCAAGAAGTCCCAGCCACAGGACCCCATATACTGTACAGCCCCATACCCAATGTGAGTGCCAACCACATGCACCCCATACACAGTGCCGCCCCATACCCAATGTAAGTGCCAGTCACGTGCCCCTACCCCCATATACTGTACAGCCCCATACCCAATGTGAGTGCCAGCCACATGCCCCCCATATACTGTACAGCCCCATACCAATGTAAGTGCCAGTCACATGCTTCCCCCTATAAAGTGCAGTCCCATACCCAATGTAAGTGCAAGTCACATGCCCCCCATACACAGTGCCACCCCATACCCAATGTAAGTGCAAGTCACATGCCCCCCATACACAGTGCCACCCCATACCCAATGTAAGTGCCAGTCACATGCCCCCCATATACTGTACAGCCCCATATCCAATGTGAGTGCCAGTCACATGCCTCCCCATATACTGTACAGCCCCATACCCAATGTAAGTGCCAGTCACATGCCTCCCCATATACTGTACAGCCCCATACCCAATGTGAGTGCCAGTCACATGCCCCTCCCATATATGGTGCAGCCTATACCACAAAGCAATGCTACACCAAAGGGTCTCCAACCAACCAGACAGACCAAATTTTGCATGCAAAAGTGAGAGTGAAATGAAAACCACGGGTGCCACCCCTGCGCACTGCGGATGCAGATTCTGCGCGTTCTGTGAATAAGCCCTCGCGGGCTGAAATAAGGCAATAAAGTCAATGGGACGGCGCAAATACACAGTGAGGGCAAAACACGTGGCCGTACGTGCAACTGCGCTAGCGGTACAGAGCGCGGTGACGCATGAACGGAGGGTTTGTTTCTTGTATTCAGACTCGGCGCTACATGAAGTCCCGCCTTCTCTCGCCAGTACAATTAACGGGCGAGAATACCGCTAATGAAAACATTGAAACCAGTGATTGGTTCTGTCCGCCCTTCTGCTTAAGCTCTGAGGGCGCATCCACACGGGCGACTTCATCCGACTGCAATATGGCCGGAGCTTGCACAGGGAGAGGGCACATTGGCTTAAGGGCTCCTGCGGACAAGCGAATGCGTAGATCCGGACGCAACAGTGTCATGTGATAGCGCTGTGAAGGGAGCGCCATCGTGGGTTATCGCTCGCGTACCGGCGCGTTCTACTGCTGACGTTCACATCGGCTGTGAAGACTAATTAGTCCCCAGTGTTATCGATTAACACCACAAAACCAGCTTGGGTGCGCAAATGTACGGAACAACAGAGCCTGTCATATTCTGAGCGAAAACGCGGAATGCGACGGAATCCACGGAAATCGAAGGGTTCTGTTCACTGCGGTCTGTGAGAGCGATTATGTGTGTGAAAGAAGGCCTGCTAAATCATGCATCGACAGAAGCCCTGAGGGCTACAAGAGACGGGCGCATGCGCCAAAAAAAAGTGCCCACTGCTGGGGGTGACGCCGCCGCGCCAGGTTTGCAGTTGTTTTCCTTTTTGATGCCTTCCGTCTGTTCTCGGGTTTTAGGACTCAGAATGTAGGATGGTTGTCAACTATTCTTCTCCCGTCACTTAATCTGCACCTCCAGACAGAAATAACCTGGCAGCGCTCCTGATTCCTCACCGTGGGCTGCCATCACCTGCTTTCATTTTCCGTGAGCCGCGGTGCAGGCTCCGTTGCCTTCGTCACACAAACCCTTAAAGGTTGCAAATTTTTAATAGCCGATGCTCAGGACAGGTAACCAATAGTAGATCCGCGAAGGTCCATCACACAGGACCCTCACTAATTAGCTGTTTGCTGGGCCGGTGTGCACAGAACTAATGTCATTTCTGCAGAATGCAGACAGCTCCGTTCTCAATGCAGTGGCCAGGCTTGGCATTGCAGGCAAATTTCCCATTGAAATGAATTGGAACTTGGCCTGCAATACCAAGCCTGGCCACTACAGTGAGAACAGAGCTGTCTGCGACCTGCAGAAATCAGCTCAGTGCATGAGTTTGCTGGCTTTGGTGAACAGCTATGTGGCAGGGGTCCTGTGCGATGGAACCCTGACTATCTATCATTGATGACCTGTCCTAAGGATTAATAGTTTGGGACTGGACAACCCCTTTAAACGTTTGTAAATATGCTTCAATTTCTGCTACACAAAGGATAATGTGAATTTGACCAGAATTACCTTTCCTTCACTGCAAGATTTGAAGGGATGGGAGTAAAAAAGTAACAGATGCTTGTAGACCCATTTAGTGAAGCTCAGAACTCATCAATTCCCTTCCACCCAACGACGGGGAACGCAGCGCTGCTAGCCTAGCTTACTGAGTGAGGTGCCAACACCAAGGCTAAGCTATAGAGAGGGGTGAGAAAAACTACTAATTATATTTCAGAATTGTTGCATTCATGTATAAATGCACTGAAAGGACACTTTTTTTGGAGCCTCCTTAGACCCCTCCGATGCGTTAACGATCGGCGCTTCCCTGTATGGACATTATCGCCGTGACCCCGGAGTGCGGCATAAAGTCACGTGACAAGTTTTCCGTGGATCAGTTTCAGCGTGAATCCACATTAGATGGGAGAATTCAGCGATCGGAGTGATTCCAACGAGGCCGGTCTCGGGGCTGGACTAGCCGGGGTCTCACTGCCAACCGCGCGCGCGCGGGGGTTCTCCTGTAAAGGTGTGGAGAGTATACAGAGAATGGCGAGATGGTGGAAAGCATCCAGTGAAAGGGGATCCTGTAGACGGAAACAACTAGTTTATGAAAGGGGTCGGAGGAGGATGTCAGGAATCGTTCTGATGAACAGGCGCTGCAGAGTCAGCCGAACACAACGCTGGAGCTCCAACTAACGTGTCCAAATTCACACCTCGTTTCTTAGCACAAATGGGCTATAACAGCAGACAACCAGCGCCATCGATGAGAGAAACCGAAAGACGGGCAAAAGAGGGCAAAACTTTTATCACTGAGTAGCGGAAAAACATCTCCTGGTCAGATGGATTCAGATTTCTATTCCTGATGGGAGGTCAGAATTTGGCGCAAGACATATGAATTGATGACTCCTTCCTGTCAGCTGGTCAGAACATGTCAGCACCGCCATCTAATCTGCAGCAACTACAAGAGGCTTCCTGTCCGCAGGGGCCATAGAGGCAAAACTATTTAATCACCCAATGGAATCTATGCCATGATAAATCACTGCAGTTCTGAAGGCTAAGGGAGGTCCACCGTGCTACTAGATGGGGGTCTCTGATGAAGGGGCCATTTGATGTATGATAAGGGTGGAACCGCACCTATGCCAACCACTTTCTCCAGCCCTGATCTTGTAGGAGCCTCTTCAAAAGAAGGAGAGAAAAAACATTCCTTAAAGGGGTTGTCTCGTGAAATCAAGTGGGGGTATACACTTCTGTATGGCCATATTTATGCACTTTGTAATGTACATTGTGCATTAATTATGAGCCATACAGAAGTTATTCACTTACCTGCTCCGTTGCTGGCGTCCCCGTCTCCATAGATCCGTCTAAATTCGCTGTCTTCTAGCGTTTTTAGACGCGCTTGCGCAGTCCGGTCTTCTCCCTGGTGAATGGGGCCGCTCGTGCAGGAGAGCTGGTCCTCGTAGCTCCGCCCCGTCACGTGTGCCGATTCCAGCCAATCAGGAGGCTGGAATCGGCAATAGACCGCACAGAGCCCACGGTGCACCATGGGAGAAGAACCGCGGTGCATCGTGGGTGAAGATCCTGGCGGCCATCTTGGTAAAGGAAGAAAGAAGTCGCCGCAGAGCGGGGATTCAAGTAAGTAATAAACTTTTTTTTTTTTTTAACCCATCCCTTGGGTTTGTCTGGCGCCGAACGGGGGGCCTATTGAAAAAAAAAAAAAAAAACGTTTCGGCGTGAGACAACCCCTTTAAAGGAAATTTTTCTTTTTTTTACAATCCACTGACAATAAGCAGATGGCATCTCCCTGGCAGCGCCACCCACGATCAGTTGTAATCTGAGGGGAAACCTGGCAGTAAGTGTTCTATTTTCCTGCAGCGCCTCCAGAGGGGAAACTAAGCATTACACAGGCCCTTTAAAAACAAGGCATTGTTGTCGCTTTACAAATCGCCGTTCTTATAATTTATGCATATACGCCGGCTTCTAACATCAACGCTTTTTCCTGGGCCTCTTGGCGGCCATCCAAACCAATCTTATGCATTAAGTAAAAATGAACATATTACATTAGTATAAGGAGAGCTAATAGTCTCGGTGCCCAGCTTAGTGTAGAAAGTGGCACACGGCCAATTTACAAGCACATCATGGCGGAAAGTCTTAGCAAATTGTGAACATAATTCATTACCCAAAGGACAGTCCTGGATTAGTCGCAGTTCAGGAGACTCGCACTATATACACATACGGAAAACCACGTACAGGTACCAGTAATATATCAGAGGCCAACGTACAGGGGTACAAACTGAGGCCGGCGTCACATGCCCGAGCGCGGGGCATTCGCGGGATGAGCGATGCTCTTCTGTGCGCGCATCGGCATATTTCTCTGTACTTATTGAAATGGCTAATTAGCTCCAGCGGAATTACGCAGTGTCTCACGCATCTGCTTGTGTATCGCGCACACGCTTTCCTATTGGGGAACTTTGGTGAGCAAATACGCTGAAAAATCTTCAATTTTTTTTTGTGCGACTGATATGTGCATGGAAATCAATGGGTTCCATCCTCTGCGTATTGCATGTGCAAATTTTGTGAAGATGGCCTCCGGGGCTGCCAGATATGGTAAGCCTCATAGGTCACTATACCTAGCAGACCCAGAGACAATCTTCAAGCCTCCAAATGCCATAGCAACCCAGACATTTACAAGCTGTAGTCGCATTCACCGTGGCATGTGAAGGGTTAAACAGCAGGGATCGGCGATTTCTTCAATCCCTGCTGTTAGAGCAAGTTCCAGGCTGTCATCCGACAGCAGGGCACCCACTTGCCCTGGCACAGGAGACCAATGTCAGACTTCTGATGCAGCATCGTAAAAGGCATATGCATCACAATAAGGCGTATGGGTGGCTGTTAAGGGGTGTAAGGGAATGGATCACTTATGAGTGGTAGGAAACCTATCGCACACATGCCAGAGGGGCACTCAGAGCCTTCTTTGTGGGCGTGCCTAAGCGGGAGTGCCTTTTGCCCCACTCGGAACGTCGAGCCACCATGAAAATGATTACCAGCCGGGGGTTCCGCGGCTCCCTGGCCGGTAATCACTTAGCGGTGCTGCTGCAGAATGCTGACACTGCCGGCAGTGTGTGCACCCAGGATTCTTCTCCCATACCCTCTTTGGTACCCCACAAAGAGAGAAAAATGGAGGAGAAGTCCAGGCGTATACACTTCTGCCCGCAGCAGCACCGTGCAGAGGAGCAGCGGCGCTGTGAAGACCAGGAGGAAGTAAGTCTATCAGTCTCAGGGGGGCCCTACTACTACTGGGGCTACTGTGGGGGTCACTATTACTACTGGCAGTAGGGGAGACTATCACTACTGAGGCCAATATAAGAGACACTTACTAGTGGGGCCACTCTGGGGGGACAGTATTACTACTGGGCCCAATATAGGTGGCACTATTACTACTGGGGCCAATATAGGGGCCACTATTACTACGGAGGCCACTCTGCACGTAGCAGCATACCTCAAGCTGACTTAGACCGCTTGCACATGGCCATGAAATCGCATGAGGTTTGTGTGTTGCAAGATACACGAATATGAACCCCACATGGGTGGAGGAGAAAATCATGGGTTGTCCTATATTTGGGCGTTCCCTCAAAACGCATCACCTTGAAGCACTTGAAGATCCTCCAGTGTGGCTGAAAGTATTGCCGGAGGATCGCAACCTCGCCAAAGTGATGGGAGGGGGTTTTTACAGAAGAATGCCTTGCATCCGTGGTACATCCCACGTCAACGAACAAGATATCGGGCCACGACCCATGATGCACTTGGCCTCAGTATTCAGGTTAAATTACAGTGTTGGCACTCTGTGATGAACAAATGGGTTTTGGGTTGCAGTTTGGGCACTCGGTCTCTGCCAGCTTCGCCATCACTGGCCTAGATTTTTCTTACTAATCAAAACAAGATAGCGAAACATTTTCCGTCATTCTACTCTATCCTGTGAGGATAATGAGATGACGGCTGAGAAACGTTCTCTACAGAACAGGAAGTGTCAGACTTGTATTAGGTCTAGTGGTCGGTGTGAGAACTGCAAGGCTTCAGGATATTTTTAAACATTTATAGATTGTGAGATCGAAAATTAAAAAAACAAATCACCAATTTTTTAAAATATGTATTTAACATGAAAGCTGATTTCTACAAGAGGTCCATCGTCTGATGACACGGTCCTTAAAGAAGGACTGATGTTTCTTGTGTTTTATACACTATATTCCGTTCTAAGACATAAAACCTTATATAGATATATTCATGTGAACGCCGCCCCCATTTATATGCCTAGTAAGATATGGGCCACCAATTAAAGTTCACTTCCCAGGATCAGAACCTTTCTACATAGTTAACCCTGAGAATCCAATATGTCTCCCGAAAACTGCAGTCATCCGGTGAGAACAACAAATGTCCATTAATTTCTGTTTTACATGGTCTCAGTTGCCATTCTGGGGTCCTCATAAGGCCAGTCGCTTCCCTCCTCACCACTTATGCTCTGTCCTCTCCACCAAGCAGCTGCACCAATTTCTTAAAGGGTTCTTCCACCCCAAGGGACACTTTGGTACTACTTTCCTTTACTTAAAGGGGTTGTCCCGCGAAACCAAGTGGGGTTATACACTTCTGTATGGCCATATTAATGCACTTTGTAATGTACATCGTGCATTAATTATGAGCCATACAGAAGTTATTCACTTACCTGTTCCGTTGCTGGCGTCCCCGTCTCCATGGATCCGTCTAATTTCAGCGTCTAATCGCCCGATTAGACACACTTGCGCAGTCCGGTCTTCTTTCTTCTGAATGGGGCCGCTCGTGCCGGAGAGCCGCTCCCCGTAGCTCCGCCCCGTCACGTGTGCCGATTCCAGCCAATCAGGAGGCTGGAATCAGCAACGGACCGCACAGAAGACCTGCGGTCCACCGAGGATGAAGATCCCGGCGGCCATCTTCGCAAGGTAAGTAAGAAGTCACCGGAGCACGGGGATTCGGGTAAGTACTATCCGTTTTTTTTTTCAACACATGCATCGGGTTTGTCTCGCGCCGAACGGGGGGGCTATTGAGAAAAAAAAAACCATTTTGGTGCGGGACAACCCCTTTAAGCAATAGGTTTGTTTAGTTCCTGCGATCCGCAGAGGTGTTTGATGTTTGTTTATCTGCTTGGGCTTGCCTTGACTCTTGACTACACTATCTGTGCTCTACCTGCCCTGATCCCAGCCTTTCCACAGCTATGTCGCGGTTCTCTTGGTGTGATTGTTCTCAGTAAGAGAAACCACGTAATCTTGTAGATATGATACCTTTTAATGGCTAACAAAAATACATGATGTAATAATAGCGAGCTTTCGTACCAACGCAGGGTACTTCTTCCGGCTTAAATGGATTGGATCTGAAGAGGCATGAATATTTATACACACTTATAACATATATACTTATGACAAGGCACAGATATGGATGGGATTGGTTCACACTTAAAAGGAATTCTGCAACAGCTTGAACTATAAGCCTACCCCCAAAAATGAGCCCTAGCTGCACTAAGTAAAAAAAAAAGCAATACTCAACTAGTTGCCGCCGTCTGTGTCCCTTGCGCTGGTCTCCGACACTGTGGCAGGATGCAGTCCTCATCGCTGACAGGATTCTCTTCTGGTGGCAGGGCTTTAAATAAGCCGCCCCCTGTAAAAGAGCACTGTGATGGAAGTGCCAGCCAATCAAAGCCAGCACTCGATCATTCGCAGCCTTTCAGTGAATGACATCACTGAATTGCTATGATTGGTTCATCGAGCCCCGGCTCTGATTGGCTGGCACTTGATCCAATCATAGCGCTTACACCGGAGGCGGGGCATTCAAAGCCCCATCACCAGTAGGGAATTCTGTCAGCGGTGAGAACTGCAGCAGCATGGGGACCAGCACGAGGGACAGAAACGCCGGCGGCTAGGTGATTATTGCTTTTTTTTTACCTTATTGCTTATACTCACCTAGGTGCCGGCGTCTGTGTCCCTCACGCTGGTCCCCACGCTGCTGCAGACTACAGTTCTTAGCGTTGACAGGATTCTCTTCTCCTGGTAACTGGGCTTTGAATATCCCGCCTCTAGTAAGCGCTGTGATTCGATCGAGCGCCAGCCAATCAAAGAAGAGAATCCTGTCAGCGCTTAGGACTGCAGCAGCGCGGGGACCAGCGCAAGGGACACAGACGCCGGCGGCTGGGTAAATATAAAACACCCCCCGAAAAATAAGACACTTTTGAGGCAAAAAATAGTAAAAGACAGTGTCTTATTTTTGGGGAAACGTGGTAACAGAGCTGAAGCTGTTTTGTACGGAGGAATGAGCCAAAGTTCCTCCGGGCCGATCCTCAGGACTCCTCAACACTTAGCAGGAATGTCTAGATGCAGTTATTGCTGCACAAGGAGTCACAGCAGATACTGAAAACAAAGGTTCACATACTTTTCACACTCACAGATGTGATATTGGATCATTTTCCTCAATAAATGTTTAATATTTGTGACTTATTCGTTTGTTTTAGTTCTCTTTCTCTACTTTTAGGACTTGTGTAAAAATCTAATTTAGTTTAAGCTAAAAGATAGGCAAAGCTATGGAAAATAATGAAGGGTTCACAAACTTCTAAGCACCTCTGTAAAGGCTGGTATGTATCTGCTTATGTAATATCTATAATCTTCTCCTATTATATATCTCTGGTAGGTTGCAGATTTCCCATTTAACCCTCCATTGTGCTGCAGGATATGCTCCGCCGACCACTTTTTGTGATCTTCCGATGGATAATAAAGATGTAACAAAGGCTCGGCGCTCTTCACGGCTCTGATTGGCCCTTGACATCAATACAATTTCTGTAAGTCGTGTTTTGGCTGACATCCTCCAGACGAGACCTTTGTTCTTGTAAACCTGTAGGCTCCTGGAAATAGGACTTTCTATACAGAACCCAGAGGTCCCATCATGCACTTAGACGCTGTTAGCCCTGCGTTCCCGCGTGTCAGGAAGGATCCATTAGGACGGACTAATGAGCGGCATACCATGACCCAATTCTAGCTAAAGACCTTTATCTGTCCTTCTAAAAGGTCTTCTAAGAACGGCATACAATTGCTCCAGCCCCTCTTATAGTTTAAGGCTTTGTTATTGAAAGACAACATTTTCTGGAGATTTAACCCCTTCCTAGCACAGCCCGTTTTTTGCTTTTTCCTTGCCATACTTTCATCCCGGTCTTCAGAGACGACCATAATTGATTATTATCCTGCTGATGAACCTGTACGAGGGCTCCTGTTTTTCAGGAAGACTTCCATTTTTTAATTGCTCTATTTAAAGTAACATCCTGCTTCAGGCCAACATTCAGCACTCGCTCTTCTCTGGTGTCCCTCCGATCCACCAGTTCCAGGTCCTATTATTAACTGACCAAGACGGCCGACACAACCTTCAGACTACCTAATTCCCATGAAGCACTGGTAGTGTTAGACGACTAATACTCTATACCTGCTCTCTGATTGGCCAGAGTTGCTCATGTGATCAACAGTGCCCAATTAGAGAGAGGTGCACCTTAGGTAGATGGAAAATTGCTGCAGACTTCTCGGACGAAAGTAGAGCCCAAAATCAGAGGATCAGAGGGGCGGTAGAGAAGAACCGCTGGCAATATACGCCCCTCCGGTTCAAGGACAGATGTTTGCCCTGATTCTGGAAAGCCGCTTTAATCCACAAGATAAAGTACCGAAACGCATAAAAAATAGTGGTGTGGAATGGAAAAACATGTAATTCCGCCATTGTTTTCTTAGTCTAGGTGTTACGATGTTCGCTGTGCGGTAACAATGGCACGTTAACCTTATTCTGGGGGTCCGTATTATTATTACGAGTCCACATTTTTATGGTTTTTGTTGTTTTTTTTGGTTTGTTTGTTTTTTGTTTAAATTCTTTATTTATAGTATTAACTTGGCTACAGAAAGGAAAAAAGGTGGGGGGGGGGTGCAGAAAAATATGACACAATGAGATTTATCTTCATACACATTTAGCTGTGAATAGGAAAAAAAAAGCGAAATAGAAAAGTAAAAAAGAGAAAGGAATATGGGGATGGTATCGTGAGCGGAAGGGGGGAAGGAGGGGAGTACCAGAATCAATCTTCTATTGACTTTGCTTTATGAGCCAAGTTGGAGGTATATGAAGGGGGTAGCATGTGGGTCGCTGTATTGAAGGAGTGAAGTTGGTTGGCTACTACATTCCTAAATGGGGGATTGTTTGTTCCTGCACTTTTACAAACAAGAATAAAGTCTTTTTCCACCATGGAGTAATACTTGTTGAAGCCTGGGATTGGCTGAATAGTCACATACACAGTGACAGCTCACCGCCTTCTTCTGGCTCCAGCGCTGGACAAGGACCGACTGCAGTAGGTGGGTATGTATTTTTTCTTTATTTTACACAATTTTAAGCCTGTGAATTTTTTTAGGTCCCAGGAAACTGCTATGAACATAATTTTTAAGAGTTTTTGGTGATTCTTATTTAACACTCAATAGCATCCATATTTTTGAAAAATCCTGAAATCCTGCAGTTCTCACACTGACCACTGAACCTAATAATAGTCTGACACTTTCTGTTCAGTGGAGAAAATTACTCAGTTGTCGTCTCATTATCATCACAGGCAGGATTGCATTGACAGGAGACACCTATATGTAGATAACACAGGATCAATCATTCACAATAGGTGATGTCACAGCTCACCTCCTCCACCTCCCTGCACAGGTCACAGAGCATGCCTTTCTTATAGAAGTCAATAGGTCCCCTCTTGTCCATTGTATCTATGGTCCATGAGGCCCATGTACTGTAAAGCATATCTTTAAATGCTGTTAACTGTAGCTCGGGTAAGGTAACCGCCCGCACAGTCGTGTACAGACAATAGCCTAAAAAGGCTGCAATCAGAAAATAAAAATGTTAAACTAACTGGTTTTAATGGGTAAAAATATATAGGCGATATCCTCTCTTTAAATACAATCCTGCCCATCTTCAGCCACCACTAGGGTTGCCATCTTTGTCACCAAAAATACTGGGCAATGTAAAACGGGGCATGGTTGGGGGCGTGGCTTATCACATAATGTTACCTCCAATATTCCAGTGACCTCTATCGTAATAGTGTCTCCTCTTAGTGACCCCAGTAGTAATAGCGCCCCCTCTCAGTGGTCCTGTGGTAATAGTGCACCCCCTTATTGGCCCTAATAGCAATAGTGTGCCCCCTTAGTGGCCCCAATAGTGTGCCCCCTTAGTAGCCCCAATAGTGTGCGCTCTTAGTAGCCCCAATAGTGTGCCCCCTTAGTTGCCCCAATAGTGTGCTCTCTTAGTGGCCCCAATAGTGTGCTCTCTTACTGGCCCCAATAGTGTGCCCCCTTAGTAGCCCCAATAGTGTGCCCCCTTAGTAGCCCCAATAGTGTGCTCTCTTAGTGGCCCCAATAGTGTGCTCTCTTAGTGGCCCCAATAGTGTGCCCCCTTAGTAGCCCCAATAGTGTGCCCCCTTAGTAGCCCCAATAGTGTGCCCCCTTAGTGGCCCCAATAGTGTGCCCCCTTAGTAGCCCCAATAGTGTGCCCCCTTAGTAGCCCCAATAGTGTGCGCTCTTAGTGGCCCCAAGAGTGTGCGCTCTTAGTAGCCCCAATAGTGTGCCCCCTTAGTTGCCCCAATAGTGTGCTCTCTTAGTGGCCCCAATAGTGTGCCCCCTTAGTAGCCCCAATAGTGTGCGCTCTTAGTGGCCCCAATAGTGTGCTCTCCTCACCCCTGAGCAACAACCATGGAAGCAAGTAGTTTACTTGCTGAAGCAGATCTGGTCCCACCGCCGCAGTTGCTGTAAGCAGAGACCCTGCTTCTTCCCCTGGCGTCCGGGTTCCTACAGTATGCAGTGTAGACAGTGAGGAGGAAGCAGGTTCTCTGCGTAGACCAGACCGGACGTACTTCAGTGAGTAAACCCCTTGCTGCTATGGTTGCTGCCCGACTCACCGGGTACAATTATTCTTTACCGGTTACTAATATGGCCAGTAAAAAATAAATCCCAGCACTGGCCTTGGGACTTAATTACCGGGCTGGCGGTCTACCGCCTGGGTGGCATCCGTGGGGGCGGGCTTAGAGATCGGGCAGCTACAAAACTATAACGAGCTATAGAATAATGAATACAAAGCCTGCCATTGTCTTCATAAGTGGACGTCACTTTAAGCCGTAGGAAGAATCCTGGCGAGATGAAAGGCGGATGCCTAATTTGTCGCGTGGATCACCGGTCGCTGTCAGTCCACTTTGTTATAAAAACACTCCCAGCTCCGGTAATTATCAGTGGCGTGCGATTGCGGCGCCTCGAAATGCGCTGTTTGACCCGCCGACACGTGGGAGAACATTTGAGTGGTGACCCTTCACTATGACAGCAGGTACGATTTTGTCTTGTTTTTTTTATGCATTTTCGCCTTTTCAGCGTTTGATCCATCAGACGGCGTGTTTTATTTGAACTTGTTTTCCATGGTTACTAAGCAACTGAGGACCGAGGGGTGACAAAGCTCAAATAACAGCAATTCCATCGCAAGCCGCATAACTCGCAGTCTACAGAGCCATTTGTACACTTTTATTAAAAGCCATTTGCCGTTATCGGGGACATTATTAGCTGTCACCTCCGAGTCTTCGCCTGTCTGCGCGGTACGGTTCACGGACGCCGCCGTACTAGACTTCCATTTTCTACGGAGCATTAAGAGGGTTGCCATAAAGGTAATAAGGCCTCTACGCTTCACAACCCGAAGGCAGTTTTTTCGTGGCTTTTAAAAAACAATAAATTCCACCTTTTTTTTTTTTGGTCGCCATTTACCAGGTTTCTTTCTCTAGAGAAGCCTAAGGAAAAAAGCCAACCCTAGAGCATGCTGAGATTGGAAAAAAACAGCACGGACCCCCAAAAACTATCAAGATGAGGAAAAACAAAACGAAAACTATGAGGCTTATTCATGCCACGTTAAAAATGGCACAAAAAAGTCGCAATTTTGGCGCACGTGCTAAAATTGTGACTTTTTAGACTTTTACAACTTACTGCTTTTTCAAAAAGTGCTGACAGCATGGCTTTAGAGGGCGTGGCAGAGCACAGCCCGTCACATGATCTATAATATACGCCATCCATATACTGGCGCGGGTTTCCATCAGACGCGTGGCGTTCCCGCCAGATGTGACAAATGTATTGAAGGACGTCTGTCACCTGGCCTAGTAAAGGAATATACTTGTAGATGCTTAAGATACCTTTTTATGTACTTTTATCGTTTTGAGATATCACCCCAGAAATCATTTGCGCGCCGTATGCTAATTAGCGCTGGACGATCCAATGGCCGATCCTCCTGTGCCAGCGGTCCGGGGGCTCCCTACCTGTTTAACTAAAAAATGTCTTGCTGAGTGACGTCTTCTGCTCCGTCCGCTGGAGACATCATGCCTTCCACCGTCAAGGCGATGATGCCGCACTGAGCGATTGGCCGACGCTCTGCGACTCCCTCGTGGGCTGGACTGATGTCATGTGACTGCAC
Organism: Eleutherodactylus coqui; assembly: GCF_035609145.1. Taxonomy (NCBI): domain Eukaryota; kingdom Metazoa; phylum Chordata; class Amphibia; order Anura; family Eleutherodactylidae; genus Eleutherodactylus; species Eleutherodactylus coqui. The sequence goes on from NC_089848.1 coordinate 121,668,788, forward strand.
CGTCGTCAGTGCAATGCAAGCGATCTGAAGGTGCAACGCATGATCTCTCCAGCGGGCGGAGGTAAAGACGTCACTCGGCGATGAGGAGGAGTACGAATGCACAATACAGAAGGAGATGCAGGAAACACTGCGCAATTTTGTGGAAAAAATAAACCATCTGGAGCTCATTAGACTAATTTGCCATTTTAATCAGTTTGTCTTCGTTTTCCGCGTGCAGGGGCAAAAAATACAGAAAAAAAACGAAGAGCGCAAAAAAGCATTGTTCATTTCACAAAAACGCAGTGCTCATGCGGGCGGAAATACGCATACGCTCGTGTGAAGGGGACAGAGGGTGCCCGTACACCTTCAACAACTGACAGATGAATTGCCCTTTGTCAGCTGCCCCAGACACATGAACGTCCGTATGTTTAGGGGGTCGAGCTGCCGCCAGCTTATTTCTTGGGAGACACCCAACCTCCCCAATCCTTCTCTCCCACGATTTCACCTGAGCCGCCCCCATACACAGTCGTCCATCTCCACGACTATCGGTCTGTTTGGACAACTTAACTCTAATGGCCATGGGGGGGGGCTTGAGAAAGTTTCATAAATCTGCCCCATTGTATTTTCCGTGGCATGTTCCTCCGCTGTCTTGTGATCTTTAGGTGGCGGCGCTGCGGGGTTCGCGGTTGGAGTTTTCCTATCGTCTTCTCTTTTGGAAACAGAAATGTTGAGAAACACAATAAAGAACTAAGTGTAAAGGCAACCTTGGAAGTCAAACCCTGTCCCAGCCCGCACCCTCCATGGAACTAATTAGAGTCCTACTCATGCCGCTGACTAATGAATCCTGGTAATATAATAAACCACTGAGGGGCTCTGATGAGACATGTCTTCTCGTCCGTTAGATTGGGTTCAGCGGATTACACTTCCTGGAAACAGAAATCATGTGGAAATGTTTTACATGCACAGAAAACAACAGAAACATCAGACATGTTGACTCACCCGAGTTTACAAGGAGTCACCCAATTGTTAGCCTCCCTCACCCAGTCATATATAGTCTTCACCATATACTAGAGAGGCTGATACGGCGTAGGCACAATAAAAAACAGAAAACTAAATTGACTATTATCTATGGGATTAATCTAATAATGCATAACTAGGGGGTCTGTAGTTTTTAGGGGGTCTGTAGTTTTTGGGGTCTGTAGTTTCTTTTAAGAAAATAGCCCTACTTTTGTCTACAGGCTATGTCCGGCGGTGGTGGAGATCAAGAGGACAGAGAACAGAGGGCTGTAAGACTGTGCCAGGGTGGTAGAGTACAGAGAGCAGAGGAAGCTACTATTACAGAGGGCAATAAGACTGTGTCGGGGTGGTGGAGGAGATCAGGAGGACAGAGAGCAGAGGAAGCTACTATTACAGAGGGCTAGCATATATTGTATTTCAGCCGCACTTCAGTAGCGGTGAGCGATTCCAATGACCTCATTGGTTGTTGGGTACACACCCCCCTTTGGAGATGTGCACGAGTGCTACTTCACGAGACCCGCGGGGGGTTAGGGTTTAGGGTTAGGTTTAGGGTTAGGGTTGGGGTTACTTGCCAACCCTCGTACGGCGCTGCTGCTGCTTATTTAACGGGCCGGCCACTCGTGCACATCTCCAAACGGGGGGTGTATACCCAAAAACCAATCAGGTCGCTGGAATCGCTCACCGCTACTGAAGTGCGGCTGAAATACCAAATATGCAGAGGGCTATAAGACAGTGCCATGAGTTGGTGGATGAGATCAGGAGGACAGAGAGCAGAGGAAGCTACTATTACAGAGGGCTGTAAGACTGTGTCGGGGTGGTGGAGTACAGAGAGCAGAGGAAGCTACTATTACAGAGGGCTGTAAGACTGTGTCGGGGTGGTGGAGTACAGAGAGCAGAGGAAGCTACTATTACAAAGGGCCGTAAGACTGTGTCGGGTTGGTGGAGTGCAGAGAGCAGAGGAAGCCACTATTACAGAGGGCTGCAATTCACTCCTGGTGAATTTTCTGCTTTTATCAGCAGTGAAAGAAATAGATCAGCAGAAACTCAGAGAGGATGAAATAGAAGAGATAGGTGCAGTATTGAGTGGGTGTGGTTATGCTAAACAGCCTCAATTTATGAGAGAGACCAGCTGATCAGTGCTGCAAATGCCCCTAAGCCAGAAACTTGAATGTAGTAGAGTCTGAAAACCAAGTGTAAGGCCCCCTGTCCACAGCCATTGCAGAATATCACCTGCAATATTCTGCCGCGGGGGATGAGGGGGGGGGGGGGGGGGTCGCCGACAGGTCTCAGCAGTGAGTCTATCTGACAGACAGGCTCACCGCAGAGAAGGCTATGGTTCTCCGCTCATGGACAGCGGACTGTGCTTTCTATAGCAACGCTATGAACGGTTAACGCAATGAACAATCGCCCGTGGACAGGCAGCGTAAGACTTTCTTAATGCATGAGAAGAAAAACTCAATGCAAAAAGAACAAACAAACTGATAAGTGCATCATTTTTTTCTGTGTATTCATTTTTCATACACAAACTTTTCCATAGCCTTTAAAAAAGTTTTCCAGGCAAAAACTATTGATGACCTATCCTCAGGATAGGTCAGCAATAGTTAATCACTGGGGACCCACCACTCGGGATCCCCAGCGATGAGCTGATCACCTGACCCGATGTCAATGCAGAACACCAGAGGTGCCATAGCTGGCTTCACTTCCACTGAAATCAATGAGAGCTGAAGCAGGTATTACACTTCCAGGCACTTCTGCCTCCAACACCGGGGTCGGATGTAGCAATGTAATAGTTGTTTCATCTTCCATTGCTTTTAATAGAAGTGTAGCCAGCTAGGACACTCCTACTCCTGTCCCCATGACATCCCCATGATGTATGTCCAGACCACTGCACTGGGGAAGGGCCAGGTGATCCGCGTATCGCCAAGAATACCGAGTGGTGGAGCGCCAGTAATAACTACTAATGACCTGTCCTGAGGATAGTGTGTGCCTAGAAAACCCCTTTATATTGTCTATATGTGTATATGAGAAATGGCGCTATATTTGGCCACTATATGACTTGTATCCTTCATTTATCACCAGTTTTCCCCTCTGCAGACTGTAAACTGCATTTTCAGTTCTCTCTGAGCTGGTGGGTGGAGACTGCTGCTATGATGTCTCTATATACTGCATATGCAGAAAAGTAAAGATTCTGGTACTAACTCTCTGTAGCGCACACACAGGATAAAAAGCATTATATTACTGACCCCGAAACAGCTGTCTGTGTATGGTTTTCTGGCTTGGTCTTCTATTCCCAATCATTGTTTCACAGACTTGTTGAAAGTCGTACATTGATTTGAAGGAATGCTGCCATCCAATAGGTGGCGCTGCAGAGGTATTGTTCTATGTTCCTTATTTGCATAAATTACACAGAGGAGCGTGCATGGCCTTATAAAGGCCCATTTACACAGGACGAGTGCCGTTTAAACAGCAGCCGTTCAGTAGTGAACCAGGGCTGTGTAATCTCAATGAAGCGGGACGGGGAGCAAGAGGAGACACCTGCCGGCCGCTCTGTGTGTGAGCCAGCTCTGCGGAGCGCGGAGACAGAGGGACGAGTGTCGGGCATCGTTTGCCTGACACTCGTCTTGTGTAAATGGGCCTTAAGTCTCCTCCCTCACCTTTCACGTGTCTACTCACACCCTTCTGGGTGCTCTCCTTGGGGAGAGAAGATGCCATCCCACGACCCACTCACCCCCTAGGTGTCTACACACTTTTTGGGTGCTCTCCTTAAGAAGAGACCACACCCCTCCTGACCCACTGACCCTACTGAGATGCCATAGATGTCAACGGTTGGAACGCCTCTTTAAATGATTCTTCTGAAGTGCGAGCAGAAGACGGAGACCATCGGTGTAGAAGACATTGCCACTCAGGGGCGTCGAACATAACCTGCAACAATGGTTTCCCGGGATGATTGTCATCAGTTATGTGTGCTTTATATTCATCTCATACCATTACATTCTGTTTATGTAGTAAAGTGAAGCTCCTTTTTGCGTCTTCATCCCTGCAGATGATATAAGCAGATTCCAGCAGATGTTCTCTAATCGCGGCTCCGCATAAACTGTATTAATTGAAATTCAATTCCCAATATCACTTCCATCCATTACCATTTATAACCCGATCACATTCGCAGTCCCAGACGCGCCCCTTTCCAACTCTCTTCTTAACTGCAGAATTATTCTATACGTCTTGCTGCATTTACTAATTATTTATGGAGCCACAGACTACATCGTACAATCAGCTCTGGGATCCATCAGCAGGACCAGATCCCATTAACCTACAGCATCAATAGTGAGTGCCTCCACGTCTACCTAAAGAGAAGCCCCAGCAGAAACCTGACATCCAGCCTGCATTATAACGGCTTGATGCTTTCCCTTATAATAGGGCACACGACAGGCTGCAGACTGCGCACTTGTGCAGCAGCATGCAAGTCATGGGCAGTGTGCCAACTCCAGCTCACTGGCCCTGGCAAAGCCAGACACTCCCTAATCACGCTCTTATTGATTGGGCACCCTCAGTGGGGCCAAGAGCTTGTGCTCAGCTATTCTCATCAGCCTGATTGAAATGAATGGAGCGGGGCCGCACATTTGTGACCGCTACTACATTTAATCTCCTCCTCATTGTGGGGGACGCAGAACCCATGTTCTTGGGATCGGTGGGGGTTTCACTACTAAAGGAATGTGTCATCAGAAAATAACCTGTTGAATAAATCACCTTTTTATGTTATACTTATTTTTAAGGAATTTTTGGTGATTTTTGCTTCACTTTTATTCTCACAATCTATTGTATATATTACAAAATACTAAAATCCAGCAGTTCTCACACTGACCATTATACCTGTAGAGAAAACCTCTCAGCCATCATCTCATTATCATCACAGACATAATTACACTGAGAGGTACACTTATACATAGGTAACACAGGAGCCACCATTCACAATAGTCACAGCTCACCTCCTCCCCTCCCTGTACAGACAGGATTACACTGAGAGGTGACACCTATACATACTGTAGATAACAGGGGATCCACCATTCACAGTAGGCGATGTCACAGCTCAACTCCTCCCCTCCTGCACACTGACCCCTGACGCTAATAATAGTCTGACATTTCCTGTTCTGTAGAGAAAATGTTTCAGCAGTCATCTTATGATCATCACAGACAGGATTACACTGAGAGGCGACACCTATTTATAGAAAACACAGGACCCACCATTCACAATAGTCACAGGTCCCCTCCTCCCCTCCATGCACAGACAGGATTACACTGAGAGGAGACACCTATATATAGAAAACACAGGACCCACCATTCACAAAAGTCACAGCTCACCTCCTTCGCTCCCTGCACAGACAGGATTACACTGAGAGGAGACACCTATATATAGATAACACAGGACCACCATTCACAATATTCAGAGCCCACCTCCTCCCCTCCCTGCACAGACAGGATTACAGTGAGAGGAGACACCTATCTATAGATAACACAGGACCCACCATTCACAATCGTCACAGCTTACCTCCTCCCCTCCCTGTACAGACAGGATTACACTGAGAGGTGACACCTATATATAGATAACACAGGACCTATCAATTACAATAGTCACAGCTCACCTCCTCCCCTCCCTGTACAGGCAGCATTACACTGAGAGGTGACACCTATATATAGATAACACAGGACCCACCAATCACAATAGTCACAGCTGCCCTCCTCCCCTCCCTGTACAGACAGGATTACATGGAGAGGAGACACCTATATATAGATAAAACAGGACCCACCATTCACAATAGATGATGTCACAGCTCAACTCCTTCCCACCCTGCACACTTACTCCTAAGCCTAATAATAGCCTGACACTTCCTGCTCTGTAGAGAAAACTTCTCAGCTGTCATCTCATCATCATCACAGGCAGGATTACACTGAGAGGTGACACCTATATATAGATAACACAGAATCCACCATTCATAATAGGTGATGTCACAGCTCACCCCCTCCGCTTCCCTGCACAGAGCATGCCCACAACACTCTCCCATAAAATTCTAAAGGTGATGTCACAGCTCACCTCCTCCGCCTCCCGGCACAGAGCATGCCCACAATACTTTGCCTTAGAAATCAGTTGGTCCTTTCCGGTCCAGTGTGTCTATAATTCAAAAGGCTGCTGTAAGGTATCTCTCTAAACGCTGTAAACAATGCGGCCGCCCCCAAAGTCTTGTACACAAAATAAAAGAAAAAAATGTACAATCATAAAAATAAAAACAGATTAGAAGGATGTAAAATGTGTCGTTATCTGGTTGTAATTAATATGGATTCTCGGCGATGCCGCCCCTTTAACTCCCATTAATAAAATGTATAACATCCACACGGGAGCGGCGCCAGGAGGGGGCGGGTCACTTCCGATCTGCTCCAATGAACTGCGGCATTGATTTTCCATTGAAACCAATGGTGGTTACGGCGAGGGTTTCATACGGATCTCTGCTGGTAAAACGCGCCACAATCCACATAAAAGTAGCTCTGCGAGCGTCTCCTGAGGCGGCAGAACTCGCGCCTCTCCTCTGACTTTCTTTATGAAATGTTATGACTATAATGCTAACATTTAACTTTTCTCCGTAACACTGACAGTTCTAATGACTGTAATTTGTGCCTCCGGAGCAGCGCTCCGATCCGTCTGTCACAAGATGTACAACACAGCACACTTATCATTATGGCGGCTGGATTCCAGGTGTCCGCATAATAGCTGGAGTTACCTGCCGTAAATAGCCGTCCTCCGGTCGGCGCGCTGCGCAGCTCAACCTTTACGGAAGCAGGTGAGCAGCGGCGGATGCTTTGTCTTCACATACAGCTGGACGCTCGCTACACGGACGGGAAGGGCTTCAAAGGAATCAGTTTAGATTAAATGTGAAAATTCATTGTAGCTTATAGAAAACTGAGATGTTGATAATTTGTTGCGAACGCCGGATAATGGAGTCAAAATAACGACTTCCATCTGAAATATCACGGAAGGAACAATGATCTCACAAAACTGGGCAAGAAATGTCTGAGGTCTTCACCACATGAGCGCATTTCTGTGCGATTGAGCGCAGCATTTTTTTCTGAGCTTTTTTGTACGCACATCGCGGTTTTCACTGTCATTTTGGCGCCTGCAACATTGAAATGGCAAATGAGTCCCAGATGTGTTGTTTTTCCGCAATGTTTCACGCATCTCTTTGCATATCGTGTGCACATTTGCGCATTCCCCATTGACTTCCATGGGGACCTTTAGTGTGCAAATACACAGAAAAATGGAGCATGTTCTATTTTTTTTTATTTGTGCAACTGAAATAACCGCAAAAAATATGAAAATGTGAACAAACCCACTGAAATAAAATTTTGTGTGCGCAAATCCACTTGTGTGAGGGCTTATTCAAATGACCGTATATCAGCTGGGTTTTCACGCCCGGCCGATATACGGGGTCCCTCTCTGCAGGGGGAGGAGGCTGGAAGAGCCGTAAGCAGTGCTCTGAGCTCCCGCCTCCTCTTCGCACCTCGCCACTATCTGCAATGGGAAGGGGCAGTGTGGGGGCGGAGCTAAGTTCCGGAACTTAGCTCACCCCCTCCCATTGCAAATTGTGGTGAGGGGCGGAGAGGGGGTGGGAGCTCGGAGTACTGCTTCCGGCTCTTCCAGCCTCCCCCCCCCCTGCAGAGAGGGACGCCGTATATCGGCCGGGTGTGAAAACCTGGTCGATATACACTCGTCTAAAGGCGCCCTGAAGCTGTATTTTGCGCATGCAGTTTGGTCGCGCGAAAGCACTGCAGCACGTTTAATTTTATGTGCATTTGTGTACCAAATAGAAGTCCATGGGGGTGCGTAATATGCAGGGAGATGCGTGATATGCTGTGTAATTTCACTGGAAAAGCAACACATCTGGAACTCATTAGACAAATTAGCCATTTAATCGGTGCGTCTTTGCTTGCCGCGTGCGAATGAACATGCGCTGCTGGCGCAAAAAATACAGTCCAATATCATGATGCGTGTGTAATAGTATTGCAGTATACAGCGATGTTTGATGTTTCCTTTCACAGCTCTTGACTCCCTCGATTGTGTTGCGGTGAGTGTGAATCCGGCATGTGAAAGGGTCCCCCCAACTCCCACTGACGGTGGTCTGCTTTTGCTGCGGCATTTAAACAGTTAACTGTTGTGATCAGAGCTAACCCTGATTGAGGCGGTCACCGGGGGCCGTCAGCTGTGGAGTCCGCTCCATCACCTCCAATGTAAATTTACCATCGGTGGTCATGAAGGGGTTAAAACACAACCCCGGCACATGAAGCCTACCAGCCCACATACATTATCACCCCCGCATTATTATTGTCCGTTGTCCTCTGGGTGAGGCTCGTTCACATTAGAGCGCCGCTACGGTTTTCTATTTTTCTGTTGATTTCAATAGGTTTTCAAAACAAATTGGAAAGTTTTCAGTTGGCTTCCATTTGAGAACAAATAGCGCAGCCTGCAGAAACCTAAAGGAACAGAAAACTGAAACTAAGGACTTAATAAGAGGGGAGGAGGTGTTACATTGTATGTTAGGAGAACGTTCATCTCCACAGAGCTTCAAGCTTCAGAGCTGGGAGTTCTGTAGAAATTGTTTGGGTAAGAATACAAGGAGAGAACAACAGAAAGGACACCATTGTAGGCATTTACTATCGGCCGCCTGGACAAGCAGAAGATATGGAGGACCTCTGTCTACATCAGATGGCCAAGACCTCAAAGAAGCCCAACATAGTGATCATGGGAGATTTTACCCATCAGACATTTGTTGGGAATCTCTCAGGTAAAAGTAATGGATCCAACAGATTCTTATCCGCTCTTGCTGACAACATTATATTCCAGAAGGTAGAAGAGAAAACAAGGGGATCTGCTATCTTGGGCCTAATTCTCACCAACAGGGAGGGAATGGTTGAGGGAGTAAGGGTGGCTGGGACCTTAGGAGGCAGTGATCCTGATATCATTGGATGTTGGATAACAAGGGGAGGGAGACCTGAGAAGACTCAGACCTCAAGGTTGGATTTCAGAAAGGCAGATTTTAATGAACTCAGAAAGAGGAGAGGAAGAATCCAATGGCTGGATGTTCTTAAGGACAGAAATGTCCAAGAAGGTTGGGAAATATTGTGAAGTGAGATTCTCAAAGCACAACCGTTACCAATCCCTAAAAGAAGGAAGAATGGGAAGCATTTAAAGAGACCTGGATGGATGAACACAGAACTTGTACATATGTTAGAGGAAGAAAAATATGTTTATCAAATGGAAAGAGGGGGAATATCTAAAGAAGAATATAATGGGGTCTGCAGAAACTGTAGGGCAAGTGTCAGAAAAGCTAAAGCTGAGAATCAATTGAGGCCTGCAAGAGAGACCAAAAGCAATAAAAAAGGATTTGGAAGTATGTCAAAAGCAAAAGAAAAGTCAAGATGGGATAAGAGCTTTACAGGATGAACTCGGTGAATAAGTTAAGAATGACGTTCAGGAGGCCGAACAATGCAACAAAAAAAGTCTGGAAAATCCACCCAGAAGAGATGAACTTTATATGGGAGACATCAGAATCCCGGTAGTAACGGCCGCGGCGTGCTGAGTGCTATTTATCATCAGTTTAAATGTGATTCTGAACATAACTCCGCCCCCAAGTATAAGAGGGCGTGAACACTTTACAAACACATTATTTTAGTTTTGTTATTTTTATCTTTTCACCCTGAAAGATTTCCGTTTGTGTTCCAGTGGAATCGTCCAGATTTCGGGTCCCACGGAGGGGAATAAATCTGAAATAACTCATTGGATTTATTAACGTGACAAAAACGCAGCATTTTAGCAGAGGAGCGCGGACGTCTATATCCACCGTCCATAATCACCCTCACAGGACGCGCATCTAGGATGTAACTTGTATTTCCAGAGGTCAGACGCTCACACCAATGGATTTTCATTGTGGAATCCGCAATCGCCGTCCACGGCAAAACACGGGCATTGAATGGCATTTCGTTTAGACTCCTCCTTCATACTCGCGGATCTGAATTGCATATTCTGTGAGCGGAAAAAAAAAATTGCAGCATGCTACATTTTAATTCACATCCCTGCCAGCATCAGCAAGGGGGATGGAACCCTCTGCATAGCCTGTGAGTGGCCACAGCAAAATGGCACCACTTGGAGGGTTACCATATGGCGCCACACGCCCTCCAATCCCCAGCCATGACTGTAGCTGGTGGAGGGGAGCACACACAGCGCCCATTAGTGGTATTGGTAAGCACTGGTCTTTTCCCTCCTTCTGCCTCCCCTTCTGAGTCCCGAACCAGAGGGGTCAGGGCTACAATCCGCAGCCAGCAGCAGTACGCCACTCCTGTGTAAGGGCGAGTACTGTGCAGCGCTACCCTATTACATGAGCATGCGCCTTGCCATCGTATGGGATTGACAGCCAAGTACAGCTGGAATATTCCTATATGTTGTGCCCTTGTCCCCCCCTACCCCCGGATACTGTATACATCTAGATGGAAGATATTATCGGACGCGCTCCCCGTAATGCTCAGCCGGGCTCCCATCATCACGAAGAGCTCTTATTATGATGCTAAATGAAATTAAAGTAAATAGGAAACATGGCAGATCTGATGGCGGGCGAGTAAATCAAAGCTCTGTAATCAGCGAGCCACATCTGGTTACTATTCATCTCCCCACAAGCAGGGACTCCTTACAAGACGTTCCAGGAATCTTGAAAAAGCAACGGATAGCAAATAAACCGACGCGTCACGGAAGCGCCGGGTGCAGACCGAAGAACACGTGTGTGCGTTCACGGGATCACATGTCACTGATACCCTCCACACCAGACACTAAATAGTGCCAGATCCTCCAGAAGACTGCAAAGGGGAAGCTCCAACTTAGAGACGCTTCAGAGGCTATGGGCACCTTTGGGCAGGGGGTGACGTTTTTTCACTTACAGCGGGTCCGCAGAGACTTCAGGCCCCTTCATGTTTTTACATTTTGTTATCTTGTGTTTCCGCATTATTCTGCATCAGAACCCCAAAATGATAAAGTGGCAACAGAATGATGAAGAACTTTGTATCGCCTTTTTTTGAAAATTAAAAATAGAGATGAGCGAGCATGCTCGTCCGAGGATTAGCAGACCTGAAAGTACTCGTTACAGGAGCGAGCACCACACGGTGTTCGAGAAGATTTCACCCTCTCCTCCCCACGTTTAGCGTTTTTTTAGCCAATAACCATGCAGGGAAGGCTTTGGCACCTCCTGCTATGATGTGCCAACCCTGTGCACGTCTATAGCAGTGATTGGCTGGCCGGATCAGGTGACCTAGGCTGAGGGACAGAGCTGCTGTGAATGAGGGAGAGCGTTAGTGTAGGTTAGAAGGAGCGTTCAGGCAGGGATCCATCTTCAAAGAACCCAACAGTCCTTTTTAGGACTACAACTCCACTTTTGTGCATCATCAATTTGGCTGGCTGGGAGCAGTAGTGCGCACAAAGCATTCACAAGCATCCCGGCTGTATACTGTTACTGGTTCTATACAGTATACTGCTACTGGGGTACACAGACTATATAGCAACTAACAAACTTCTCTCAGTTTTCATTTTTTTTATTTGTTTTTGGCTGAAAGCATTTGCATAATAGGCCCAAGGGTTATATAGTGCAGATCGAGAGGAAGCACAAGACTGTACACATTTTACACTGTCTATTTTTTGCTAAAGCATACGCCAAATCCCCTGTGTGCATCCTGTCAATCCACACTATATAACAAGACTGTACGCAGTTTACAGTGTATATTTGGGGCTTAAAGCGTACACAAAATACCTCGCAGTTTGCGTAGAATTTTGACGCAGAGCATTATACAACATGATGAAGACTAGGGGTAAGGGTCGAGGATGAGGACGTGGGCGTCCGAATGAGGGTGTGGGCAGAGGCCGAGGTCCTGGGCGGGGTAAACAGTGCTTGCTGCTGAGGGAGAAGTAGAACACCACGTATCTTTGCTCCCTAGCTTTATCTTACAGTTTGCAGGTCTGCTTGGTAGACCATTATTAAAGGCGATGGCATTATTAAAGGCGATCAGGTGATGACACGGATAGCAGATAATGCATCCAGCAATTTATCCAACACCCAGTCTTCCACGCAGTCCACTCACACTAGCCAAGAGACTGGAACTGTGAATCCTCACGCTGATCCTCCTTCATCCCAGCTTGGTCACTCCAGGAAAAGGAGAGACTCAAAGCAGGCATACTCACAGGAACTGTTCTCAGGTCCTTTCCCTGAGTGCCAAACAACGGTTCATGAGCCACCTGAACAGATGGCCAAAATTTGGACCTCTCACAGTCTCAGGGTGATGAGGGTGGGGACTTCCAAGTAGTGTCTTAAAGGGGTTGTCCCGCGGCAGCAAGTGGGGTTATACACTTCTGTATGGCCATATTAATGCACTTTGTAATGTACATTGTGCATTAAATATTGGCCATACAGAAGTTATATACTCACCTACAGGCCCCCCCCCCCCTGTGCTGGCGTCCCCGTTTCCATGGCACCGACCATTCCTTCTCCTGCTTGCGCAGTCTGCCCTCCTCTGTCCCGTTGAATGGGGCCGCTCCAGCTTGCTCGCGCCGCACAGCTGGTCTGCGCAGGGCTCCTTCAGACGACCGCATTAGCGTGCGCAATACGCTGAGAACTTTTTCCCAAGTCGGTATTTTGCGCACATTTCGCTCACACAGGAAAAAAAATAGGAACTGCTTTATTTACTGCGTATTTGCGCACCAAGGGCCCAATAATAGTCCACAAATACGTAACACGCTGCGCAATTTCATGAAAAAAGTAACAGAACTACACCTCATTAGGCTAAATAGCCTTTTAAATCATGTTGGGGGGGTTACAAAAAGTACAGTACCATGCGCTGATACCTGCGCAAATCACAGTACAAATGCGTTGTGCATACGGTCATGTGCAGCCGCCCTCAGACAGTGTAATACACCAGTTTTATGGCTCATAGGGGGACCGAACTTTAGTTTATCACTTCTGCCAAACTTTTATGTGACAAAGTATCACTGGGAAAAATCAATAACTATCCAATGTCCAGTGCCCCCCCCCCCCCCCCCCCGGGCCCGGCTGGACGCAGCTCCTCCTAGAAGCTGCCATGAGCGGCCCCTCATAAACCCGCTGATACGGATATCGTCATTTAGCGTCTCTTAGAAAACCGTAAAACATTTTGCCCGCAATCAGATCTTCATCTATTAACCCCTTAGAGTATGAAATACCTTTTAAAGTGACCGTCCAATTCCTGCAGTTTGGGTGAGGAAGCAGGAGGGGGGCAAATACTTATACTTCATAATTCACGGCGCTCTAATAGACTGTGAGTACTTTATTACCCTCTTAGCAGAGTGATTACCAGTGAAATATTGACTGCACTAACGTGATATTCCCCATTAGCCGCTCTCGCCATGATATGGATTACCTGATCTATTCCACGGGAATCTATTGATCTAACCCTTAAATAGCCTGGAAATGTAAAGTGTGACACATGACCGCGTGCGCCGCGCAATTACCACAAGGTCTTACGGCAAACATAGTATTCATCACCATTTCCTGACATGAGAGGAAAGCATTCGCCGGTGTATAGAAAATGACTATTTCACTAGTAAACTCTATGTGGCGGTCTGCATGCGTCTTCTTGTATATCTGTGTCCACGTACTTCTATATGCCTGTATTCATTTAAGTGTGTCCGTGAGTGCGTGCGTGTCCCAAATGTCCCAGATTTGGGAGGCAACCGTGAATGGAGTAAAATACAAAATATCCTATACTCACCCCTTTCACTCCCCCCACCCCCCTCATACCACCCCGCCACTCCAGTACCCCACTCACTTCCTGGTAGTATGATCATGTGCCGTCTAGCCAAAGTTACTGTCAGGGATTGGCTGCAACAATCATGTGATCATGCTATCTAGAAGTGAGCGGGCAACCAAGACAGAGTGGATCGGAGAGGCAGGGGGAAGCAAAACAGGCGAGTATATGCTTTTTGGAAAATTTGAATGCATAAGAGCTTTATTGAGCAGGAATATGTTTGGTCAATATTACAGGGGGCATTAATAATAGGAGGGACTTGTGGGGGTATTATTACTAGGGGGAACATGTGGGGGGCACAATTACTGGGAGAGACACTATAAGGGGTGTTATTGCTGTAAGAGGGGCACTGAGGGCACTACTCTTGTGTTGCAGTACAAGAGGGTAATATTACTGTGAGAGGCACTTTAAGGAATATTCCTGTTGTGCTGGGACACAAGGGGGCACTATTACTGTCAAAGGGACACTAATTGGCATTATTATTGCAAGATACACTCTAAACGGCAATATGACAGTGTTAGGACACAAGGGCCACTACTACTGTGAGAGGGACACTAAGAGGCACTATAATTGTGAGAGGAATACTAAGGGGCACTGTTATTATGTTCGGACATTAAAGACTAGAGATGAGCGAATATACTCGTTTCGAGTAATTACTTGATCAAGCACCGCGATTTTCGAGTCCTTCCGTACTCGGGTGAAAAGATTTGGGGGGCGCCGGGGGGCGGGGGGAGGCGTGGCGGAGTGGGGGGTAGCAGCGGGGAACAGGGGGGAGCCCTCTCTCTCTCCCTCTCCCCCCCCCCCACTCCTCGCTGCAACCCCCCACTCACCCACGGCGCCCCCCGAATCATTCCGCCCGAGTACGGAAGTACTCGAAAATCGCGGCGCTCGGGCGGAAAAGGGGCGTGGCTGATTAGGTTCGCTCACCTCTACTAAAGACCCATTTACACACAATAATTATAATATAATAATCGCTAATTATAATTGATAATTATCGCTCAAAATTTGCTTAAAAGCCACAGTTTGAGCGATAATTGTTGTGTATAAATGTTCCCATCATTCACTCTTCGGCTGAACGAGGAGTTTTAGGTGAGCATAAAATCCATCCTTCAGCCAGAGAGAAGATAACACAGACTGCATGCTGTGTTTGCTGTCCATGGTGCTGTATTCTCCCCAAGAGCGCTGATTACATTGTATTCAGCTTGCAGCCCCACAGCAGAAGCTGCTAATGGGCATTAGTGTCCACTAGCAGTTTATGGAAAACAAACTTTTCAATGATTATCTTTGCGCGCAAATGGGCCTTAAGGGTCACTATTGCTATGAGAGGCAATCTAGGGGGGACTATTATTGTGATGGGACTCAAAGGGCCTGGCTTAGCATAAAAAGGGTGTGGCTTTTGATCATTTCTATGCTATTCTACGGTATTCACAGGAAATATCCAGCAAGACAGCACTACTTCATTAACCCTCTACCATGTTTCCCCGAAAATAAAACACTGTCTTATATTAATTTTTGCCCCAAAAGAGGCACAGTGTCTTATTTTCAGGGAGGGGGGCTTATACTCACCTGGTCCACAGCGTCCCGATGGTCTCCGGCGGCACTGCAGAAAACTGCAGTCCTCCCCGTCTGCCATCTCAGCTTCTGCTGGTGACGGGGCTTTGAATACCCCGCCTCCAGCAAAGCGAGCGCTGTGATTGGCTAATCGAGTGCCAGCAGCCAATCACAGCCGGCGCTCAATGAATTAATCACAGCCACTCAGTGAATGACATCCAGCGCTCGCTTTGCTGGAGGTGGGGTATTCAAAGCCCTGTCACCAGAAGAAGCTGGGATGGCAGATGGGGAGGACTCTGCAGTTTGCCGCAGCGCCGCTGGAGTCCATCGGGACGCTGCGGACCAAGTGATTATTGATTTGGAGGGGGGGGGCAGGTTAGCTAGGTCTTATTTTCGAGGGAGGCCTTATATTTCAAGGCTTTCCCGAAAACCGTGGTAGGTCTTATTATTGGGGTATGACCTACTTTTGGGGAAACACGGTAGATGCTGTGAGAGCAATACCTGCTGGTTAGACAGAGCTCTTTGTCACCTCATGGGCCCTCTGTGTGGCATAATCTGTCAGGTTATTACTGACAGTTAGTAATTCTTTGGTATACTGAGTATGCCAAAACACTGCATCAACGATCAACAGATCACCCTGTGAAGTCAAGCTCCATGGGTGAAGTTGGACTGTTGATCATGTCAAACGTCATCCACTGACAGCTAGCGGTGGGGAATGCCCACTTAATAGATTCCCAGAGCTAGGAGTCAGACTAAGAAGAACCTGTCTGGGCAGCAGGACTACAGCTGCGGAGCCATGCAGCGAGCCCCTATGCAGAGCCATGCAGCGAGCCCCTATGCGGAGCCATGCAGCGAGCCCCAATGTGGAGCCATGCAGCGAGCCCCTATGCAGAGCCATGCAGCGAGCCCCTATGCGGAGCCATGCAGCGAGCCCCTATGCGGAGCCATGCAGCGAGCCCCTATGTGGAGCCATGCAGCGAGCCCCTATGCGGAGCCATGCAGCGAGCCCCTATGCGGAGCCATGCAGCGAGCCCCTATGCGGAGCCATGCAGCGAGCCCCTATGCGGAGCCATGCAGCGAACCCCTATGCGGAGCCATGCAGCGAGCCCCTATGCGGAGCCATGCAGCGAGCCCCAATGCGGAGCCATGCAGCGAGCCCCTATGCGGAGCCATGCAGTGAGCCCCAATGCGGAGCCATGCAGCGAGCCCCTATGCGGAGCCATGCAGCGAGCCCCTATGACTCTATCAGTGACAGGTTCCTAAAACAAGGTTTGATAAAAGTTCATAAAAAATCTAAAACATTGTCTGAATGATAAAATATAATTCCCATAAAAGGTTGTTTTATTAGCAAAGTTTACAAGAAAATGGTCTCATCAGGTCATAAGGATCCGTATAAGGGCTCCGTGGGCTCCTGCTGGCTGAAGGGATCCGCCTTACTGACTATAATGGGCTCTGTTCGGTTTCCGGGCAAAATCGAGCTGCATTCTTTCATCCTGTTTTTAAATGGAATTTAGCCATGAAGGGTTCTGATCGAACCCGCTGATGTGAACACATCCTGATACCGCTAAAGCCCACCTGAGTTTCAGCATGTCTTCTAATATACACCAGGTTCTGCCTTCCTGCTCATTTGCTGCTCTTTGCACATTGTTTTCTATCTGTCCGTTCTGATTTTCAGGTGGTCTTCACCATTTTTCTGTTGTTTACAATCCACTTTAAGGGAGGGGGTGTGTAGCAAGCCTAGCATTCTGCCAGTAGTTAAC